>NC_054476.1:142164757-142341584 GCF_017639515.1 Carcharodon carcharias
CTTCACAGAATCACACAGTGCAGAAGAGGCCCTTTGGCCCATCGAGTCTGCACCAACATGAGAGAAACACCTGACCTACCTACCTACCTAATCCCATTTACCAACACTTGGCCCATAGCCTTGAATGTTATGACATGCCAAGTGCTCATCCAAGTACTTTTTATAGAATGTGAGGCAATCCGCCTCCACCACCCTCCCAGGCAGTGCATTCCAGACCGTCACCACCCTCTGGGTAAAAAAGTTTTTCCTCACATCCCCCCTAAACCTCCTGCCCCTCACCTTGAACTTGTTTCCCCTTGTGACTGACCCTTCAACTAAGGGGAACAGCTGCTCCCTATCCACTGTGCGCATGCCCCTCATAATCTTGTACACTGCGATCAGGTCGCCCCTCAGTCTTCTCTGCTCCAACGAAAACAACCCAAGTCTATCCAACCTCTCTTCATAACTTAAATGTTTCATCCCAGGCAAAAAATTTGTTAGGCATGACCTCCCTCTGACAAAGCCATGCTGACTATCCCTGATCAAACCTTGCCTCTCCAAGTGGAGATAGATTCTCGCCTTCAGAATTTTCTTCAATAGTTTCCCTACCACTGATGTGAGACTCACTGGTCTGTAGTTCCCTGGCTCATCTCTACAACCCTTCTTAAATAGCAGAACCACATTTGCTGTTCTCCAGTCTTCTGGCACCTCCCCTGTGGCCAGAGAGGAATTAAAAATTTGGGTCAGAGCCCCTGCGATCTCCTCCCTTGCCTCCCTCAGCAGTCTGGGACACAAATAATCCGGACCTGGAGATTTGTCCACTTTTAAACCTGCCAACACCTCCAATACCTTGTCACTTCCTATATCAATTTGCTCAAGAACCTCACAGTCTCTTTCCCTGAGTTCCATACCTTCATCCTCATTCTCTTGGGTGAAGATGGATGTGAAGTATTCGTTCAACACTCTACCGATGTCCTCTGACTCCACCCATAGATTGCCCCCTTGGTCCTGAATGAGCCCTATTCTTTCCCTGGTTATCCTCTTCCCACTGAAGTACTTATAGAATATCTTGGGATTTTCCCTACTTTTACCAGCCAGAGCTTTCTCATATCCCCTCTTTGCTCTCCTAATTGCTTTCTAAAGCTCCACCCTGCACTTTCTGTACTCCGCTAATGCCTCTGCTGATTTGCTCCCCTTGTACCTGCTAAAATCCTCTTTTCCTTCTCATTGTATCACCGAATCTCTCAGCATAGAAGAGGCCCTTTGGCCCGTCGAGTCTGCACGACACATAAGAAACACCTGACTTACCTACCTAATCCCATTTACCAGCACTTGGCCCATAGCCTTGAATGTTATGATGTGCCAAGTGCTCATCCAGGTACTTTTTAAAGGATGTGAGGCAACCCGCCTCCACCACCCTCCCAGGTAGCACATTCCAGACCGTCACCACCCTTTGGGTAAAAAAGATTTTCCTCACATCCCCCTTAAACCTCCTGCCCCTCAACTTGAACTTATGCCCCCTTGTGACTGACCCTTCAACTAAGGGGAACAGCTGCTCCCCAACCACCCTGTCCATGCCCTCATAACCTTGTACACCTCGATCAGGTCGCCCCTCAGTCTTCTCTGCTCCAGCGAAAACAACCCAAGTCCATCCAACCTCTCTTCATAACTTAAATGTTTCATCCCAGGCAACATCCTGGTGAACCTCCTCTGCACCCCCTCCAGTGCAGTATCTTGAATATCTCTGGTCATCCATGGTTCTCTGGGCTTGTTACTCCTTCCTATCAGCCTAGAGGGAACATGTTGAGCCTGTACCCTCCCATTTCCTTTTTGAATGCACTCCACTGCTCTTCCCCACAAGTAACTGTTCCCAGTCTACCTTGGCCAGATCTTGCCTTATTTTACTAAAATCTGCTCTCCCACAATCCAAAACATTTTCTTGCAACTTGTCTATTTCTTTGTCCATAGCATGCTTAAATTGTACTATGTTGTGGTCGCTATCACTAAAGTGCTCCCCCACCAGCACCTCAACCACCTTCATTCCCCAGAATTAGGTCCAGCACTGCGCCGTCCCTTGTTGGACCCTCTACATATTGACCTAAAAAGTTCTCCTGTACACATTTCAAGAAATCCACTGCATCCAGGCCCTTAACACTATGTCTATCCCAATTAATGTTGGGAAAGTCTTCTCTAAAAGGGTCATTCATCTTTGGAATTCTCTTCTGCAGAGAGGGGTAGAGGCTGGGTCATTGAATACATTCAAGGCTGAATTAGATAGATTTTTGATTGACAAGTGAGTTAAGGGTTATGAGGTGCAGCAGGAAATTGAGTTAAGGCCACAATCAGATCATCCATGATCTTTTAAAATGGCGAAGCAGGCTCAATGGGCGAAATGGCCTACTCCTGCTCCTATTTCTTATGATCCTGTTTACAAGTTTCACAGCTTTTTAAAAAATATTCTGCTTTTCTGTCCTTACTGTCAAAGTGAATAAATTGATGCTATGCTATACTCCATCTACCATCTTGTTGCCCACTCACTTAACCTGTCTATATCTCTTTGCAGCCTCTTTGTGTCCTCCTCATAGCTTACATCCATCCTTGCTTACTAGAAGAGTTAAGGATAGTATTAGATTAAAAGCAGAGGCTTAAAATGTTGCCAAGAATTGTCGTAAGCCTGAAGATTGGCAATATTTTAGAAACCAACAAAGGGTGATCTAAAAGTTGATCAGAAGAGGAAAAATAGAGTATATGGGAGTAAACTATCCAGGCAAATCAAATCAAATTTAACTATTTTTGCTAAGTATATAAAAAGAGAGTAGCTAAGTTAAATATTGGTCCCTCAAAGGCTGACAAAGGAGAAATTATCATGAGGAAATGGTCGAGATGTTGAACAGATAGTTCATGTCTGTCCTCACAATAGAGGATACAAGTTACATACCATAAATAGAGGGTAACCAAGGGACTAATAAGAGCGAGGAACTTAAGGTAATTAATAACAGCAGAGAAAAAGTATTGGAGAAACTTAAGGTGCTAAAAGCCAACAAATCCCAAGGACCTGATGGTCTACAATCTAGGGCTCTCAGAGGTAGAACCATAGAACACTACAGCACAGAAAACAGGCCATTCGGCCCTTCTAGTCTGTGCCGAAATATTATTCCGTTAGTCCCATTCACCTGCATCTAGTCCATAACCCTCCAGACCTCTCCCATCCATGTATCTATCTAATTTATTTTTAAAAC
This sequence comes from Carcharodon carcharias, assembly GCF_017639515.1. Lineage (NCBI taxonomy): Eukaryota > Metazoa > Chordata > Chondrichthyes > Lamniformes > Lamnidae > Carcharodon > Carcharodon carcharias. Next base: position 142,167,976 of record NC_054476.1, read on the forward strand.
TTAAGAGTGAGCCCACATTTACCACGTCAGATGGTAGCTCATTCCACACACTCACCACTCTCTGAGTGAAGAAGTTCCCCCTAATGTTCCCCCTAAACCTTTCCCCTTTCACCCTAAAGCCATGTCCTCTCGTGTTTATTTGTCCTAATCTAAGTGGAAAGAGCCTACTCACATTTACTCTGTCTATACCCCTCATAATTTTGTAAACTTCTATCATATATCCCCTCATTCTTCTACGCTCCAAGGAATAAAGTCCTAACCTGTTTAATCTTTCCCTGTAACTCAACTCCTTAAGACCCGGCAACATCCTAGTAAATCTTCTCTGCTCTCTCTCAATCTTACTGATATCCTTCCTATAGTTAGGCGACCAGAACTGCACACAATACTCCAAAGTTGGCCTCACCAATGTCTTATACAACCTCACCATAACATCGCAACTCCTATACTCAATACTTTGATTTATGAAGGCCAGTATGCCAGAAGCTTTCTTTACAACCTTGTCTACCTGTGATGCCACTTTCAGGGAACTATGTATCTGAACTCCCAGATCCCTTTGTTCTTCTGCACTCCTCAGTGCCCTACCATTTACTGCATCTGTGCTACCTTTGTTTGACCTTCCAAAATGTAACACCTCACACTTTTCTGCATTAAATTCCATCTGCCATTTTCTGGTCCATTTTTCCAGTTGGTCCAGATCTCTCTGCAAGCTTTGAAAGCCTTCCTTGCTGTCCACAACGCCTGCAATCTTAGTGTCATCAGCAAACTTGCTGATCCAATTCACCACATTATCATCCAAATCATTGATATAGACAACAAACAACAATGGTCCCAGCACAGATCCCTGAGGCACACCACTAGTCACAGACCTCCAATCTGAGAAGCAATCATCCACTACCACTCTCTGTCTTCTCCTAATTTCGAATCCAGTTTACAACCTCTCCATGGATACCAAGTGTCTGAACCTTCTGAACTAACCTCCCATGTGGGATCTCGTCAAAGGCCTTACTAAAGTCCATGTAGACAACATCCACAGCCTTTCCTTCATCTACCTTCTTGGTAACCTCCTTGAAAAACTCTACAAGGTTCGTTAAACACGACCTACCACGCACAAAGCCATGCTCAGTATCCTTAATCAGCCCTTGGGTGTCCAAATAATTATATATTCGATCTCTCAGAACACCTTCCAATAATTTACCTACTACTGATGTCAGGCTCACTGGCCTGTAATTACCTGGTTTACTTTTGGAGCCTTTTTTAAACAACGGAACAACATGAGCTACCCTCCAATCCTCCGGCACCTCACCCGTGGCTAAGGACATTTTAAATATTTCTGCCAGGGCCCCTGCAATTTCTACACTAGTCTCCCTCAAGGTCCGAGGGAATATCATGCCAGGCCCGGGGGATTTATCTACCTGCAGAGATAGTGGATTCACTGGTTATGATTTTCCAAAATTTCCTAGATTCTAGAATGGTCCCTGTGGATTGTTATTAGCAAATGGAACACGGATAATTAAGAAAGGAGGGAGAGAGAAAATAGGCCAAGTAGCCTGGCATCAGTTGTCAGGAAAATGCTGGGACCTACTATTAAGAAAGACTTAGAAAATTATAGGATGATCAAACAAAGTCAACAAGGTTTAGTGAAAGAAAAATTTGTCAAGTTTATTAGGGCTTATTGAGGATGAACCTAGTTGGATAGATAAAGGGGAACCAGTAAATGTAGTATACTTGGATTTCTACAAGGCACTTGATAAGGTATCAGAGAATCACGTAAGGCTAATACAGAAGCTAGGGGCTAAAGAAGTTATGCGTAATATATTAGCATGGAGGAGGATTGGAAAATGGATAAGAAGCAGAGAGCAGTGGTAAAAGGTGTATTTTCCAGTTGGTAGGCTGTAACTAGTGGAGTGTCTAATAGATCAGTGCGGGGGCCTTAGGTATTTACAACCTTTATTAATGATTTAGACATAGAGACATAGAGTATAGTATCTTAAGGGAGACCAAAGCGGCTATAAAACAGTGAGAGAAGTGGCAAGGTATTGGAGAGCTGAGGAGCTATAAAAACAAGAGAAGTGGTGAGATTTCGAAGAGCAGAGAGGCTATAAAAACAGCGAAAGGGCAAGAGTTCGGAGAGCAGAGGGACTATAAAAACAGTGAGAGAAGTGGCAAGATGTCGGAGAGCAGGGGCTATAAAAACAGTGGGGGAAATAGTGAGATTTTGAAGAGCAGAGGAACTATCAAAACAGTGAGAGAAATTGTGAGATTTCAGAGAGCAGAGGAGCAATAAAAACAGCGAGAGAAACAGCGAGAGCTTGGAGAGCAGAGGGACTATAAAAACAGGAAGAGAAATAGCGTGATTTCGGCGAGCAGAGAGACTAAAAACTGCGAGAGAAACGTCGAGATTCGGAGAGCAGAGGGACAATAAAAACAGCGAGAGAAGCAGCAAGATTTTGGAGAGCAGAGGGACTATAAACATAGTGTGAGAAGTGACGAAATGTCGGAGAGCAGGACTATAAAAACAGTGGAGGAAATAGTGAGATTTTGAAGAGCAGAGGGACTATCAAAATAGTGAAAGAAATGGTGAGATTTCAGAGAGCAGAGGAGCAATAAAAACAGAAACAGCGAGATTTTGGAGAGCCAGAGGGATTGTAAAAAAGAGAGTGAAACAACGAGATTTTGAAGAGCAGAGGGACTATCAAAACAGTAAGAGAAATGGTGAGATTTCAGAGAGCAGAGGAGCAATAAAAACCGAGAGAAACAGCGTGATTTTGGCGAGCAGAGAAACTATAAAAACAGCGAGAAAAATGCCGAGATTTGGAGAGCAGAGGGACAATAAAAATAGTGAGAGAAGTGGTGAGATGTCAGAGAGCAAGGGCTATAAAAACAATAGGGTAAATAATGAGATTTTGAAGATCAGAGGGACTATAAAAACAGTGTGATTTTGGCGAGCAGTGTGACTATAAAAACGGCGAGAGCAGAGGGACTATAAGAACAGCGAGAGAAACGCTGAGATTTGGAGAGCAGAGGGACAATAAAAATGGCGAGAGAAACAGCGAGATTTCGGAGTGCAGAGCGATTGTAAAAACAGCGAGAGAAACAGCGAAATTTCAGAGAGCAGAGGGATTGTAAAAACTGCGAGAGAAACAGCAAAATTTCAGAGAGCAGTGGGATTGTGAAAACAGTGAGGGAAACAGCAAGATTTCAGAGAGCAGAGGGGCTATAAGAACAGCGAGAGAAATGCCGAGATTCGGAGAGCAGAGGGACAATAAAAACAGCGAGAGAAGCAGCGAGATTTCAGTGAGCAGAGGGAATGTAAAACAGTGAGAGAAACAGCGAGATTTCAAAGAGCAGAGGGATTGTAAAAACAGTGAGGGAAACAGCGAGATTTCAGAAAGCAGCGGGACTATATGAATAGCGAGAGAAATGCCGAGATTCAGAGAGCAGCGGGACTACAAAGACAGCGAGAGAAGCAGTGGGATTTCGGAGAGCAGAGGGATTGTAAAAACGGTGAGAGAAACAGTGAGATTTCGGAGAGCAGAGGGATTGTAAAAACAGTGAGGGACTATAAAAACAGCGAGATTTTGGAGAGCAGAGGGACTACAAAAACAGCGAGAGAAACAGCAAGATTTCAGAGAGCAGAGGTATTGTAAAAACGGTGAGAGAAACAGTGAGATTTCGGAGAGCAGAGGGATACAAAAACAGTGAGAGAAACAGTGAGATTTCAGAGAGCAGAGGGATTGTAAAAACAGTGAGGGAAACAGCGAGATTTCAGAAAGCAGAGGGACTATATGAACAGCGAGAGAAACGCCGAGATTCAGAGAGCAGAGGGACAATAAAAACAGCGAGAGAAACAATGAGATTTCAGAGAGCAGAAGGATTGTAAAAACAGCGAGAGAAACAGCGAGATTTCAGAAAGCAGAGGGACTATATGAACAGTGAGAGAAACGCCGAGATTCAGAGAGCAGAGGGACTATAAGAACAGCGAGAGAAGCAGCGAGATTTCGGAGAGCAGAGGGATTGTAAAAACAGCGAGAGTAGCAGTGAGATTTCGGAGAGCAGAGGGATTGTAAAAACAGTGAGGGAAACAGCGAGATTTCAGAAAGCAGAGGGACTATATGAACAGCGAGAGGAACGCCAAGATTCAGAGAGCAGAGGGACAATAAAAACAGCGAGAGCAACAATGAGATTTCAGAGAGCAGAGGGATTGTAAAAACAGCGAGAGAAACAGCGAGATTTCAGAAAGCAGAGGGACTATATGAACAGTGAGAGAAACGCCGAAATTCAGAGAGCAGAGGCACTATAAGAACAGCCAGAGAAGCAGCGAAATTTTGGAGAGCAGAGGGACTATAAGAACAGCGAGAGAAGCAGTGAGATTTCGGAGAGCAGAGGGATTGTAAAAACAGTGAGGGAAACAGCAAGATTTCAGCGAGCAGAGGGACTATAAAAACAGCGAGAGAAACAGCAAGATTTTCAGAGAGCAGAGATACTAGAGAAACAGCGTGATTTCGGCAAGCAGGGAGACTAGAGGTGAGTTTGGAGAGCAGAGGGACAATAAAAACAGCGAGAGAAGCAGCGAGATTTCAGAGAGCAGAGGGATTGTAAAAACAGCGAATGAAACAGCGAGATTTCGGAGAGCAGAGGGATTGTAAAAACTGTGAGGGAAACAGTGAGATTTCAGAGAGCAGAGAGACTATAAAAACAGTGAGAGAAACAGCAAGATTTCGGAGAGCAGAGATACTATAAAAACAGCAAGAGAAACAATGTGATTTCGACAAGCAGAGAGACTAAAAAAAGGCGAGAGTTTGGAGAGCAGAGGGACTATAAAAACAGCGAGAGACGCAGCGAGATTTCAGAGAGCAGAGGAATTGTAAAAACAGCGAATGAAACAGTGAGATTTCAGAGAGCAGAGGGATTGCAAAAACAGCGAGAGAAACAGTGAGATTTCGGAGAGCAGAGGGATTGTGAAAACAGCGAGATTTCAGAGAGCAGAGGGATTGTAAAAACAGCGAGAGAAATTGCGAGATTTCAGAGAGCCGAGGGACTACAAAAACCGTGAGGGAAGCAGCGAGATTTGAGAGAGCAAAGGAATTGTAAGAACAGTGAGGGAAACAGCGAGATTTCAGAGAGCAGAGGGACTACAAAAACAGGGAGAGAAACAGTGAGATTTCGGAGAGCATTGGGACTGCAAAAACAGCGAGAGAAACAACGAGATTTCAGAGAGCAGAGAGATAGTAAAAACAGTGAGGGAAACAGCGAGATTTCGGTGAGCAGAGAAACTATAATCACAGCGAGATTTCAGAGAGCAGAGGGACTGCAAAAAGAGCGAGAGAAACAGTGAGATTTCAGAGAGCAGAGGGACTGCAAAAACAGCGAGAGAAACAGTGAGATTTCAGAGAGCAGAGGGACTGCAAAAACAGTGAGAGAAACAGTGAGATTTCAGAGAGCAGAGGGACTGCAAAAACAGCGAGAGAAACAGTGAGATTTCAGAGAGCAGAGAGACTAAAAACAGCACGATTTCAGAGAGCAGAGCGACTATAAAAACAGTGAGGGAAGTAGCGAGATTTCGGAGAGCAGTGGGGCTAGCCGCTGCTGCTGCCTGTGGGCTGCATTCGGAAACTGATATCGAATTTGACATCACAAGGAAGTCGTAAATTGTTTGGCTGGTGTGTATTGCTGCTTTTGTACTGAGTCTTAACTGGCAGATTAAATAGAACTAAAATATGAAGTATTAGAAGGAAGAAATGAGTAACATGACTATTATCTTTTATTTAAAAGTAAGATTTATTACAACAAATATGTGCATCAAGTATTTGTAGGATTTATCAGCACTAGTAAGGTTTATTAATATAAGTGAGGTGTATTAACATTGGTAAGGTTTTTTAGCAGTAGCAAACTGTTGCTAAAACACTAGTTAGGCCACATCTGGGGTATTGCGTGCAGTTCTGGTCATCACACTATAGGATGGATGTGATTGCACTAGAGAGGGTGCAGAGAAGATTCACCACAATGTTGCCTGGGCTGGAGCGTTTCAGCTATGAAGAGAGACTGGATAGCCTGGGTTGTTTTTCCTATGAGCCGAGGAGGGACCTGATTGAGGTATATAAAATTAATTATGAGGGCTATAGGGTAGATAGGAAGAACCTCTTCCCTTGGTGGAGGGGTCAATAACCAGGGGACATGGATTTAAGGTAAGGGGCAGGAGGCTTAGAGGGGATTTGCTGAAAAGTTTTTTCACCCAGAGGGTGAGGGTATTTGGAACTCACTGCCTGAAAGGGTAATAGAGGTGGGAACCCTCACAACATTTAAGAAGTATTTAGATGAACATTTAAAATGCCATAGCTTACAAGGCTACGAGCCAAGTGCTAGAAAATGGGATTAGAGTAGATGGGGGCTTGATGACCGGTCTGGACATGATGGGCTGAAGGGCCTCTTTCCATGCTGTAAAGCCTATGACACTACAACACTATAACTGATAAATAAAGGAATGGCAGGTCAGCTCCAACCTCGAGAGTGCACGTCCTGTGCAATGTGGGAACTCTGTGTCCTGGACTACCATTTGTGCAGGAAATATTTTCAGTTGCAGCAGCTTGAGCTCTGGGCTTTTGAACTTGAGAAACAGCTGGCGTCACTGCAATGCATTTGTAGGACTGAGAGCTACTTTGACAGCATGTTCCTAGATGGTACTCCACATCTTAAGAGAATGCAGTGAGAGAGGGCATGGATGACCATCAAACAGTCAAAAAATGACAGGCAGGTAGTACACTTTGTAGTGCACCCTACTCTCCAACCAGTATTCAGTTCTGAATACTGATAAAAGCGATGATTCATCTGGAGAATGCAGCCAGAACCGAGCTCATGGCACTGCGGGCGGCTCAGCTGTACAGCGGGTACAAGGAAGTCTGGAAGGGAAATAGTGATGGGTGATTTGATAGCTAGGGAAATAAAAAGGGGTTTCCATGGCCACAGATGTGAATCCAGGATGGTGTGTTGTTTCTCTGGTGCCAGGGTCAAGGATGAGTGGCTGCAAAGAACCCTTGAGGGGTGAGGGTGAACAGCCAGCAGCCGTGGTCCACATTGGTACCAGTGACATAGGTAGAAAGAGGGATGTGGCCCTGCAGTCTGAATTTAGGGGGTTGGTGGGAAATTAACAAGTAGGACCTCAAAAGTAGTGATCTCCACATTACCACCGGTGCCACGTGCAAGCGAGTACAGAAACAGAAGGATAAAACAGAAGTATGCTGGCTGGAAAAATGGCGCAGTAGGGAAAGCTTTAGATTCTTGGCACATTGGGTTCTTGGGGAGATGGCAGCTATACAGCCTAGACGGGTTGTACTTAAACAGAATCGGGACTGAGTTCTTTGCATGCTGTTTTGCTAGTGCTGTTGGGGAGGGTTTAAATTAACTCATCAGGGGTGTGGGAACCAGGTGATAATATTGAAGAGGAATACCAAGGTCCATTGAATATGGAAGAGACAGATAGCACTAGAGTAGGGAATAGTAACTTAATAGGTGGGGTCAAAGTAATAGAGTCCAAATCAGGGTTACTCTGCATGTATGCGAATGCACAGAGTGTGGCAAATAAGATTGGTGAGTTACAGGTGCAGATTGCCATGTGGAAATATGAAAATGTGGCTAAAACAGAGACCTGGCTCAAAGAAGGTCAGGACTGGGTGTTAAATATCCCTGGATACAAGGTGCTCAGGAAAGTTAGGAAAGAGAGAAAAGGGGGAGGGGTGGCAGTATTGATAAAGGAGAGCATTGCAGTGCTGGAGAATGAGGATGCCTCTGAGGGATCAAGGACAGAATCTATTTGGCTGGAGCTCAGGAGCAAAAAGATGCAATTACATTGCTCAGTGTTATTTATAGGCCACTGATTAGTGGGAAGGAAGTAGAGGAATGAATTTACAAGGAAATTACAGAGACGTGAAAAATTTAGAGTGTACTTATAATGGGAGACTTTAGTTATCCAAATATACACTGGGATAGTAGTAGCGTAAATGGCAGTGAAGGGCAAGAGTTCCCAGAGTGTGTTCAGGAAAATTTCCTACCGTGTGTTTCCAGTCCAACAAGGAAGGAGACATTTCTAGACCTGGTTCTTGGGAATGAGATGGGCCAAGTAAATCAAATGTCAGTGGGAGAACATTTGGGGGACAGTGATCAGTGTACAGTAAGGTTTAGGCTAACTTTGGAAAAGGACAAAGAGTAATCCAGAGTAAGGAAAATTAACTGGGGGAAAGCCAACTTCAGTGGGGATCTGGGCTGAACTCTCTTCTTCAAAAAACAGTGGAAGCAGAGTCTTTAAATATTTTTAAGGCAGAGGTAGGTAGATTATTGATAAGCAAGGGGGAGCTGGTGAAAGATTATCGAGGGTAAACAGTAATGTGGAGTTGAGGTTACAACCACATCAATCATGATCTATTGAGTGGCAGAGCAGGACCGAGTGGCCTAATCCTGCTCTTAGCTCATATGTTCATGTGAATAAATTGGAGTCATAGGTTGACAGGAAAAACAGTAGCTGATCGATGGGCTTCAAAGAAGAGATAATTCGGGCACAGCCAAGGTATATCCCTCTGTAAGGGAATGACAACGGCAATCGCAGCCCTGTTGAACCTGCAAAGTCTTCCTTGCTAACATCTAGGGGCTAGTGCCAAAATTGGGAGAGCTGTCTCACAAATGAGTCAAGCAACAGCCTGACATAGTCATCCTCACAGAATCATACCTTACAAATAATGTCCCAGACTCCACCATCACCATCCCTGGGTACATCCAATCCCACCGGCAGGACAGACCCAGCAGAGTGGTGGCACAGTGGGATACAGTAGGGAGGGAGTTGCCCTGGGAGTCCTCAACATTGACTCCGGACCACAAGAAGTCTTATGGCATCAGATCAAACATGGGCAAGGAAACCTCCTGCTGATTACCACGTACCACCCTCCCTCAGCTGATGAATCAGTGCTCCTCCTTGTTGAACATCACTTGGAGATTGCACTGAGGGTAGCAAGGGAGCAAAATGTACCCGGGGTGGGGGACTTCAATGTCCATCACCAACAGTGGCTTGGTAGCATCACAACTGACCGAGCTGGCTGAATACTAAATGACATAGCTGCTAGACTGGGTCTGCAGCAGTGGTGAGGGAACCAACAAGAGGGAAAAACATACTTGACCTCATCCTCACCAACCTGCCGGCCATAGATGCACCTATCCATGACAGTATCGGTAGGAGTGACCACCGCACAGTCCTTGTGGAGACGAAGTCCTGCCTTCACATTGAGGATACCCTCCACCGTGCTAAATGGGATAGATTTAGAAAAGATCTAGCAACTCGACTGGGTAGCCATGAGGCGCTGTGGGCACAGCAGCAGAATTGTACTCGAACACAATCTGTAACCTCGTGGCCTGGCATATCCCCCACTCTACCATTACCATCAAGCCAGGGGATCAACCCTGGTTCAATAAAGAGTGCAGTAGAACATGCTAGGAGCAGCACCAAGTATACCTAAAAATGAGGTGTCAACTTGGTGAAGCTATAAAACAGGACTACTTGCGTGCCAGACAGTATAAATAGCAAGGGATAGACAGAGCTAAACGATCCTACAACCAACGGATCAGATCTAAGCTCTGCAGTCCTGCCACATCCAGTTGTGAATGGTAGTGGACAATTAAACAACTCACTGTGGGAGGTGGCTCCACAAATATCCCCATCCTCAATGATGCAGGAGCCCAGCACACCAATGCAAAAGATAAGGCTGAAGCATTTGTAACAATCTTCAGCCAGAAGTGTCGAGTGGATGATCCATCTTGGCCTCCTCCAGAAGTCCCCAGCATCGCAGATGCCAGTCTTCAGCCAATTCAATTCACTCCACATGATATCAAGAAAGGGCTGAAGGCACTGGACACTGCAAAGGCAATGGGTCTTGACAACATTCCGGCAATAGTACTGAAGACTTGTGCTCCAGAACTTGCTGCGCCCCTAGCCAAGCTGTTCCAGTACAGCTACAACACTGGCATCGACCCGGCTATGTGGAAAATTGCCCAGGTATGTCCTGTACACAAAAGCAGGACAAATCCAACCCGGCCAATTATTGCCCAATCAGTCTACTCTCAATCATCAGTAAACTAATGGAAGGGGTCATCAACAGTGCTAGCAAGTGGCACTTGCTCAACAATAACCACCTCACTGACACCCAGTTTGGGAGGCCAGGGCCACTCAGCTCTTCACCTTGTACAGCCTTGGTTCAAACATGGACAAAAGAGCTGAATTCCTGAGGTGAGGTGAGCATGACTGCCCTTGACATTAAGGCAGCATTTGACCAAGTGTGGCATCAAGGAGCCCTAGCAAAACTGGAGTCAGTGGGAATCGGGGTTTCTGCTGGTTGGAGTCATCTAGCACAAAGGAGGATGGTTGTGGTTATTGGAGGTCAGTCATCTCAGCTTCAGGACATCACTGCACAAGTTCCTCAGGGTAGTGTCCTAGGCCCAACCATCTTCAGCTGCTTCAATGAGCTTCCTTCCACCATAAGGTCAGAAGTGGGGATGTTTGCTGATGATTTCACAATGTTCACCATTTGCCACTCCTCAGGTACTGAAGCAGTCCATGTCCAAATGCAGCAAGACCTGGACAACATCCAGGCTTGGGCTGACAAGTGGCAAGCAACATTTGCGTCACACAAGTATCAGGCAATGACCATCTCCAACAAGAGAGAATCTAACCATCACCCCTTGATGTTCAATGGTATTACCATCACTGAATCCCCTACTATCAACACCCTGGGGGGGTTACCATTGACCAGAAACTGAATTGGACTAGTCATATAAATACTGTGGCTACAAGAGCAGGTCAGGGGCTAGGAATCTTGTGATGAGTAACTCGCCTCCTGACTCTCCAAAGCCTGTCCACTATCTACAAGGCACAAATCAGGAATGTGATGGAATACTCCCCATTTGCTTGGATGAGTGCAGCTCCTACAACACTGAAGAAGCTGGACGCTGCCCAGGACAAAGCAGTCCACTTGATTGGCACCACATCCACAAACATTCACTTCTTCCACCACCAACGCACAGTAGCAGCAGTGTGTACCATCTACAAGATGCGCTGCAGGAATTCACCAAGGCCCCTCAGACAGCACCTTCCAAACCCATGACTGCTACCACCTAGAAGGACAAGGGCAGCAGATAGCTGGGAACAGCACCACCTGGAAGTTCCACTCCAAGTCACTGTCCATCCTGACTTGGAAATATATCACCGTTCCTTCACTGTCGCTGGGTCAAAATTCTGGAACTCCCTTCTTAACAGCACTATGGGTGTACCTACTCCACATGGACTGCAGCAGTTCAAGAAGGCAGTTCACCACCTTCTCAAGGGCAATAAATGCTGGCCCAGCCAGTGAATCCCACATCCAGTGAATGAATAAAAAAGAAGGGAAAGGTAGGGCAGAAATCCGCAGCTCCTTGGATAGAAATTAAGATAAAGAAGAAAAAGTGTGCTTATGACAGATGTCTGGTAGAAAATACAATTGAAAACCAAAATGAATATAGAAGGTTCAGAGGGGAGATGAAGAAGCAAATAAGAGAAGCACAGAGGGGATATGAAAAGAGACTGACAACCAACATATGAGGGAATCTCAAAGTCTTCTGTTGTTATATAAATAGTAAAAAGGTGCTAAAAGGAGGAGTAAGGATGATGAAGTATCAGAAAGGGAATTTACACATGGAGGCAGAGGGCATTCCTGAAGTGCTAAATGAGTACTTTGCAGCTGTCTTTACCAAGGAAGAAGATGCTACCCTGGCCATGGTAAAAGAGGAGGTAGTTCAAACACTAGAAGGATTTAAAATTGAAACAGTAGAGGTGGGTTATCTGTACTTAAAGTTCATAAGGCACTGGACTGGATAAGATGCATTCAAAGATACTGAGGAAAATTAGAGTGGATATTAACATAGAAAATAGGAGTATGTCATTCAGCCCTTTGAGCTAGCTCTGCCTTTCAATATGATCATGGCTGATCCTCTATCTCAACACAATACTCCCACTCTCTCCCCATACCCGTTGGCACCTTTAGAGTCCAGAAATCTATCTATTTCCTTCTTAAATACATTCACTGACTTGGCCTCCACAGCCCTCTGTGGTAGAGAATTCCACATGTTCGCCACCCTCTCAATGAAGAAGTTTCTCTTCATCTCAGTCCTAAATGGTCTATGCTGTCTCCTGAGACTGTCACCCTTTGTCCTAGACCCCACCCCCAGCCAGAGGATACATCATCCCTGCATCAGTCAGTCCGTCCCTGTCAGAATTTTATGCGTTTCAATGAGATCCCCTCTCATTCTTCTAAACTCCAGTGAATACAGGCCTAGTCGGCCTAATCTCTCCTCATACGACAATCCTGCCATCCCAGGAATCAGTTTGATGAACTTTTATTGCACTCCCTCTATGGCAAGTATATCCTTTCTTAGGTAAGGATGCCAAAACTGCACACACTACTCCAGGTATGGTCTAGCCAAGGCCCTGTACAGCTGCAGTAAGACATTGTCGCTCCTGTACTCAATTCCTCTCGCAATGAAGGCCAACATATCACTTGCCTCCTTAACTGCTTGCTGCACCTGCATGCTTGCTTTCACCAACTGGTGGACAAGGGCACCCAGGTCCCTTTGTATGTCAACGTTTCCCAACCTATCACCATTTAAATAATACTCTGCCATTCTATTATTCTTGCTGAAGTGGATAACTTCACACTTATCCATGTCATACTGCATCTACAATGTATTTGCACACTCACTCAACCTGTCTAAATCACCTTGAAGCCTCTTAACACCCTCCTCACCACTCACATTCCCACCAAGCTTTGTTTCGTCAGCAAACTTGGAAATATTACATTTGGTTCTCTCAGCCAAATCATTGATATATATTGCGAATAGCTGGGGCTCAAGCACTGATACCTGCAATACCCCACTAGTCACCACCTGCCACTCCAAAAAAGACCTACTTATTCCTATTCTCTGTTACCTGTCTGCTAACCAATTCTCAATCCATGCCAATATAGTACCCCCAATCCCATGCGCTTTAGTTTTACACATTAATCTCTTATGTGGGACTTTATCAAAAGCTTTTTGAAAACCCAAATACACCACATCCACTGGCTCTCCCTTACTATCCTGCTGGCTCCATCTTCAAAAGCTACAGTAGGTTTGTCAAACATGATTTTCCTTTCATAAATCCAAGTTAACTTTGTCTAATCCCATTGATATTTTCTAAGTGTCCTGTTATCACATCCTTTATAATAAGCTCTTGCATTTTCCCTACTACTGAGATGTTAGGCTAACCGGCCTTTAATTCCCTGTTTTCTCCCTCCTTTTTTAAATAGTGGGGTTATATTTGCCACCCTCCAATCTGCCGGGACTATTCCAGAATCTACAGAATTTTGGAAGATGACAACCAACACATCCACTATTTCCATGGCCACCTCCTTTAGTACCCTGGGACGTAGATTATCAGGCCCACAATTATTTCCAGCACTATTGTTTTAGTAATGCTAATTTCCTTCAATTCCTCCTTCTCACAAGAGCTTTGGTTCCCTAACATTTCTGGGAAGTTACTTGTGTCTTCCTCCATGAAGACAGAACAAAAGTAGTTGTTTAATTGCTCTGCCATTTCCTTGTTCTCTATTATAAATCGTCCTGTTTTGGGCTGTAAGGAACTTACAGTTGCTTTCACTAATCTTTTTCTTTTTACATACTTACAGGAGATTTACAGTCCACTTTTATGTTCCTTACAAGTTTACCTCATACTCTATTTTTACCCTCTTAATCAATCTCTTGGTACTCCTTTGCTGAATTCTAAACTGCTCCCATTTCTCAGACTTACTATTTTTTCTAGCATCTTTATATGACTCCTCTTTGGATGTCCTCTGGATATCCTTAATTTATTTTGTTAGCCATGGTTGGGCTGCTTTCCTATGTGTTTATGCGCCAGAAAGGAATGTATAACTGTTGCAATGCATATACTCGTTCCTTACATATTAGCCATTGTCTATCCACCATCATGCCTTTTAATGATGTTCCCTAATCTATCTTAGCCAACTCATCCCTCACACCTTCGTCGTGTCCTTAGTTTAGATTTAGGACCCTAGTTTTAGATCAGACTACTTCACTTTCTATCCAAATGCCGAATTCTATCATGTTATGGTAACTGTTCCCTAAAGGACCCTGCACAATGAGACTATTAAGTAACCCCTTCTCCTTGTACAATAAAGTGAATTGCAGAGGCACTAGCCATAATTTTTCAGTCTTCCTTCAACTCGGAGTGGTCTGGGAGGACTGGAGAATTGCAAACATCACACCCATGTTCAAAAAAGAGTTTAAAGTTAAGCCCAGCAACTACAGGCCAGTCAGTTTAACTTCAGAGGTAGGGAAACTTCTAAAAACAATAATTCGGACAAAATTAATAGTCACCTGTTGTGTTTTTATAGTGATACTAAAGGCACCATAAGGGATTGTGTAAACATGTTAAGGGTTCATTTATTTCAACAAGGCCTATGAGAACACATAGACAAAGGTAGAAAACTTGAAGGCATCAGCAGCAGAGCTGTGTGTTCTGTGCTCTGCTCACAGTCCAAAGTGAAACTTAGACTGGATTACATGATGCCTTCTAGTGATGGCATACTGCTATCCCTTAAAGGTATATTCCAACAACATGGACAAATGCGGATAAATTAAGGAAAGCCAGCAAGGATTTCTTAAGGGAAAATTATGTTTAACTAACTTGCTGGAGTTTTTTGAAGAGGTATCAGAGAGGGTTGATGAGGGCAATGCTGTTGATGTGGCTTAGATGGACTTCCAAAAGATGTTTGATATAGTCCCACACAACAGATTTGCGAGCAAAATTATAGCTCATAGAATAAAAGAGACAGTAGCAGCATGGATACAGCATTGGCTGAGTGACAGGAAATGGAGAGTAGTGGTTAATGGATGTTTTTCTTGCTGGAGGAAGGTTTGTAGTGGAGTTCCCCAGTGTCAGTGTTGGGACTCTTCCTTCTCCTGATATATATTAATGACCTAGACCTTGGTGTACGGGGGATAATTTCAAAGTTTGTGGATGTCACAATCTTGAAAGCATTGTGAACTGAGAGGAGGATAGTGTAGAACTTCGACAAGTTGGCGGAATGGGCAGACAGGTGGCAGATAAATTTCAATGCAGAGAAATATGAATGTTAGAGAGACAATATAAAATAAAGGTACAACTCTAAAGGGGATGCAAGAGCAGAGGCACATGAGCACATATGTGGATTAGTCTTTGAAAGTGACAGGACAGGTTGAGAGCACAGTTAATAAAGCATACAGTATCCTGGACTTTACTATAGGGACATAGAGTACAAGCGCAAGGAGTTCACCCTCAGCTGGAGTATTGCTTCCAGTTCTGGGAGGCGCATTTTAGTTATGAAAATAGATTGGAGAAGTTGGGACTGTTTTCCTTAGAGAACAGAAGATTGGGAGATTTGATAGAGGTATGAAAAATCATAAGGGACCTGTACAGAGTAGATAGGGAGAAACTGTTTCCACTCAGGATTGAGAACGAAGGGCACAGGTTTAAAGTAATTAGTAATAGTAGCAAAGGTGATATGGCAAGAAACTTTTTTACGCAGCGAGTGGTTGGGGTTTGGAATGCACTGCCTGAGGGTGTGGTGGAGGCAGGTTCAATTGAAGCATTCAAAAGGGAATTAAGACTGTATTCTGAAAAGGAAGAATGTGCAGGGTTACAGGGAGAAGGCGGGAGAATGGCATTAGGCGAGTTGCTCATTCGGAGAGCCGGTGCAGACACAATAGACAGATTGGCCTCCTGCTGTGCTGTAACAGTTCTGTGGTTCTTTGAAGTTTGCTGATACAAAGTTAGCCAGGATTGGGTGGCAAGTATCCAATTCCCTCTTGAGTGCCTCGATTGAACCTGCCTATATCACACACTCAGCCATTGCATTCCCAATTCTAACCACTTGCTGTGTGTTAAAAGTTTTTCCTCATGTTGGCGTTGCTTATTTTGCCATTCACCTTAGATCGGTGTCCTCTGCTTCTCAACCCTTCAGCCAGTGGAATTGGTCTCCCCCTGTGCACCTGTCCAGATTGCTTGTGATTTTGAATACATGTATCAAATCTCCTCTCAACCTTTCTTTTAAGAACAACAACCCTAGTTTCTCCAATCTGTCCATGTAACTGAAGTTCCTCATCCCTGGAACCATTCTCGTGAATCTTTTCTGCAGCCTCTCTAATGCCTTCTCATCCTCCCTAAGTGCGGTGCCCAGAATTAGACATACTACTCAAGTTGAGGATGAACCAGTGTTTTATAAAGGTTCATCATAACCTCCTTGGTGTGTTCTCTATGCCTCTGTTTATAAAGCCCAGGATCCCATATGCCATTTTAACCATTTTCTCAACCCTCATTGCCAACTTCAACAATTAGTGCACATCTAACTTAAGCTGTCTGTTCCTGCACCTGCCCATTCCACCAGACTGTCTATGTTCTATTGAAACCTATCATTATCAAAGGACATTAGTGAACCAGATGGGTTTTTACGACAATGGTTTTTAGATCATCAATAGACTTTGAGTCATACTTTAATTCCAGATCTTTTATTGAATTCAAATTCCACCATCTGGTGTGATGGGATTCAAGCCCAGATCATTATCCTGGATCTCCAGTGACAATACCACTATGCCACCATCTCCACATAATCATTGACCATTGCTTTGTACTTCTCATCAGTGCTTCAACTGCCTGTTTTATTTTATGGACTTCAGCCTTGCTGTCAAGCCTGTTATGTGGCTCTTTATCAAACGCCTTTTGGAATCCAT
Organism: Carcharodon carcharias; assembly: GCF_017639515.1. Taxonomy (NCBI): domain Eukaryota; kingdom Metazoa; phylum Chordata; class Chondrichthyes; order Lamniformes; family Lamnidae; genus Carcharodon; species Carcharodon carcharias. The sequence goes on from NC_054476.1 coordinate 142,184,806, forward strand.
ATGGACCACACCAACCACATTACCCTCATCAGCTCTCTCTATTACCTCATCAAAAACTCAATCAAGTTACTTGGTGGTTTTGAGGTTGGAGCTGGACTGGGGAAAGATGAAGGGGAACCAAAGAGGCCAACATTGAAGCACTGGAATCTTGGAGGTAAAAAAAATTCATGAGCTCTTCACTCTTGGCATTGGAAGTGAGGACGGAGGTGTGGATGAAGGGTAGAATTGTTCTTGAGGAAAGGTACCTGGGATTGTTCAATTTATAATAAAATCCTGGAGTAATAAGAGCAGCTGCCCTTTTAGATTGGAAGAGGTCATTTTGGGGGTGGGGATGATTGTTGCCTAGCTCCAAGATTACTCGATCTGTGAAGGAGAGGGAGCAATCCCATCTGAATTGCTCAAGAGGGGAGTCATCCCATGCCTAATTCCATGTTTGTGAGTGGGTGTAGTCACCAGCACCAATTCAAAGCTCAAAGAACGAGGGAGTGGGGCCGTGACATTTCAACTAAATGGGGGTTGAGGAGTTCACAGAGGAGGCAATCCCAAATTAGGGTGATGGAGGGGAGATGCCAGAACCAAACTTAAAAGAGGGGGGTTGTGATGATCAATTGGATACTCTTTGAGGAAAAAGAGGTCAGCAGGAGTATCCATAAATCCATTTGGGCAGCTCAATTCAAAACTGGAGGAGAAGGAACTTTAAGAAACACTGGTGGGGAGCAGAAACCTGCTCTGAACTTGTTGAATGAGTCTTACCATAAATTGTTTGAGAGTTTTTTTAAAAACCATGAGCATGGAGAAAACTCTGAATACCTACTCAGCAGGCAGTCCTGTGGATGGCTGCACCATACTGTCTGGAACAACTAGATCATGGTGATTGGACTTATAGTTGGGCCTGGACATTGAAGCAGAAAGAGGGACACAACTTCACATCATTCTTATTCATTAAATGTGAAAGGCGCAATGTGTTGCTGCAGCTATTACTCAGACTGGAACAAGTTACATTAGTCTATGGTAATGGAAAGTGCAGGTAGGGAGAGGTGAATATTTAGTTAATCATTTTTTAAAATTCAGTTGGCCTTGAGTAGGCATAAGGATGATTAACTCCGTGAAAGGAATAAATATGCATTGATATTTCAACTAAACGGAAAAGCTCAAAAAGAAAAGGGTAAAATGCTGAATGAAAAATTATCTTTTGAAAATCAAGATGGTAGTGAGAGGCTCTGAGTGGGTTCACAGGCTGGGCACAAGGACGCCTTGTGGGACCAGATATTGTAATAGGCTTGTGACATGTGGACATGGACACAATCCATTACTAGTGTGGGCAGAGAGATTCAGAATTGGAAATTGTTGATACTAAAAGTGTGACAAGGTGTGCAGATGCAGGATTTTTAATAAACTATATATTGTAATGTTCAGTGATTTGAAATCTTAAATTCATACCTAATATGAAGTTTCACCTGTTTTTAATAGGCAATGGACTGATTTCCACGCATGCTCTATTACCTCTATGATCAATAGTGTCATCTATTGGGAGCAGTTTGCAAGTACTGTGGCAATAACATTTAAATCATCTAGTTGAAGTTTTGAATGAGCAGTTGATTCACATCTGGTACTGTACAGTTTCTGACTGTATTTGAACTTGAGTAAGTTTTTTTTGTTCAAGCCTGCTCAAGGACTTGAGCACATAATCAAGGCTGATGCTTCAGTGTAGCACTGGGGGACAACAGCACTGAGCTGTTGGAGTGTTGACTTCAGCATGAGATGTTAAACTGAGGGCTTCATCTGCTTTTTCAGATGGATATAAAAAAATCACGAGGGTTGTACGCAGGAGAAACAGCAAGTTCTCCCAGCATCCTGGTCGATAATCACCCTTCAACCAATGCCATCATTACAAATTAACTAGTCATTTATTTCATTGTAATTTGTGGGACCTTGCAAATTGGCAGGTGGGTTTTTCTGCATTTTGCAATGATCGTACTTCAAAAGTATTTAATTGTCCAAGATGCTCTTTGAGATTTCCTGAGGATAAGATGCAATATGGGTCAAATTTTTCTTTTCCTAGTGTCTGTTGTGCTGTATGTTGCAACTGTAGGGGCTTCTGCGTGTGAGCATGAACTTGGATAAGCGGTATCCGTACCATGGCAGAAGAACTGATATTTGAGAGTGGGCCAAGCAGATGAGGGAAATGAGGGCCGTATTTAAATTGGATGATGCTGAATAAAGATCTTTCTATATGCAGAGGAAATCGACAAATGATTGAGAACGTATTTCCTCTATAAGCCCCTGTCCCCATTAACAATAATTTCAATAACTGGTGGCCAGAGGAATCCACTTAAAGAGAGCTAACAGTTAGAAAATAACCTGCAAACAAAAAAGTAAATAATGTGTTTTGTATTGAACTGTGCGGGTTTTCACTGCCACATGGTCTTTCAACAAGAAAAGCAGAATCCAATGTGTACAAAATTCCTGATGGACAAAAATAACATTTTATATTTTGTTTTTTAGAAGTTAAATTCAAATCTTTAAATAATGTATTTAATTCTATTTTTAAAAATCAGAAGACGTTATAAAATATTCCTACACCATAGGGTGTGAGGATTTGGCAGATTGTAAACGGACGTCTCTGCATTCTCCCCTCATTGTTGCACTCACTCTCAGCTCCCAAATAATAACCTGCCTTAGCTTGGAGAGTTCAACTTTGATCAAAAAAAATGAGTGTATTTTGTGCTTGTATAGCTACTTTTTTACCTGCTTATATGTTTGCCTGCATATGTTTGACTGTACCTGTGCGCATGCTTGTGGATGTCTGACTGTGGCTACCTGTATGTGAATGTGTTTACCCATCAGTGTCCTGCATGTATGTCTGCCTATCTTTATGCATGTCTACCTATCCCTGTATGTATACACTTGTGTCTAACTGTGCATGCATGTGTGTACCTGTGCATGTGCAAACCTCTACCTGGGCGTGGGTGTGTGTGTGCATGTATGTGTCTACCTGTATCTGTGTGTGCATGCCAATACACCTGCATGTTTCTATGTGTCCATGCATCTACCTGTGTCTGTGTGTGTTCTAGTTGTATGCGCTTTTTAAAAAAGTATCTAAATTAAGAGTTTAAAGACCCCTTGACAAAAGCAATTGCATGCAAGTGTTTCTCCATTGCATGTGTTCTGTGTAGGGTGCTAGCAACTTTAGAAACAAAATGGGTATCACCAGCAGCACCAGAAGTCTGGCTAGATTTTAAACAGGTCTGGCAAACATGAATGCAGAACAGTAAGAGTTAAATCAAGCTGTTACAATTTAAATATTGGACAGTAACCATGCATATTGGGACTACACCAGTTTGCTATCTTCGGCCATAGTATTGTTGGACAAACCTCTCTCAGTTGTAGCGGCTGCATTGACATCACACGATCTTTTATTATTCTCTTCATTCCACGTTTTTGCCTCCAGGGCACTCTGCTCCACACAGCCTCTTTCAGCTGTGGAAGAAAGCTAACCACAGAATTCCCTGGTCTACTGGAGGTATGGAGGATGCCCTGTACAAATGGCTTTGGCTACTCCTGCATGATGCATACATAATTGAATGTGTGAGCAATGCATCAGAGCCAGCTTCATGCAGGAGACAACTCAGCTACCATCCGTTGTTGCCTACAACAGCTAATTGGAATGCAGCCCACCAGATTCTGTGACTCTTCCTGTTTGAATCCACAAGTGCAGGATTGTAAATGTGTTAAATATGTAAATGATATTGAGATCTAAAATTATTTTCTGGACTCTCAACCTTGGTTTAGAAGCTCCCATGGTGGCTCCGTGGGTAAATGTAACACCTGATGTGGTATTGAGTCACACAGACAACGAAAAAGCCACGTGGTCCTTACCTTTGCTCACCCTCAGGCTGGTGTTTTGTTTCAGCACAATTTTTTCCCCTTTCTTCTGAAGTCAGTGGTTCATGGTGGGACATCGTACACATGATTTTGCAGATTGAGGGCTTCTTTCTCAATGGCTGTTGTTCATCTGTTACTCTTTACAGCAAGTGTTTGTGTGCTACATTCACGTACAAACGCCTCTGAGATACTTTAGTACGTTAAACACACTATATAAATGTATGTTGCTGTCCAGTGAAATTTAGTGACTGTGCATTTAGTTACATAGACAAGTGCTGCAGCCATTTAGCACAAACAACATTGAGATGAATGACTAGTATATATATATATATATTTGGTTTTGAGGGTGAAATGTTATTTTAGGGCATGGGGAGAATTCCTTGCACCTTCTCAAACAGTGAGGTCTTTAACACCCACCTGAGCCTCTGTGACATCAAGTTTAATGTCTAATCTGATAAACAGCACCTCTGACAATAGAGCACCATTCAGTCCATCAAGCTCACCTTTTGCTCAGTGCACAAATGTGTGCCTCAAGCATGGGGTCCTCTCTCTTCCATGAGTTTTCTCTAACCGCAATCTCAAGCAAACAGATTTATTACTATTTCTGAATCCTCCTGAACAGATATTGATCCCATTCGTTTTTCAAGGGATCCAACCATCCAGAATTAACTCCTTTTGGGGAAGCATGTTCCATTTGAGCACAATCCTTTTGGGCAGCAAGAAACCTGCAATCCTGCCTGAGATTTGTGAAATTTATAGCTGTGCCTTGGTGTTCACTCTCCAACCTTAAGAACCCGCTGAATTCAGTCCTATCGCTACTGTACAACTTTACAAAAGAAGGCAGGTTGTTCATTGGTGTAAAGGAACTGGGACACAGAAGGAGCCCTGCACTTCTTGATCGTGTGATAGAGCACACCATATCAGCTGCCACTGCCACAAATAAAACAGTGCATCATCCTGTACAGACAGGAGTTGATCCTGAAATGGCCAGAGATTTTTTCTGTTGAAGATGTTCTCTTCCTACAACCTGTTGTGATAAGTTATTGACATGCCGTGCCACTTACACGTTTTTTTTGGTCTGACCAAACAATGGAAATATCATATTTAACAGCAAGGCTGCCCAGTACCCTGTCTCCACGCACTCTTCAGTTTCATTACCTTTTTTCTTAAACCCCATTAAGACTGCAGCAGCGCTTTCTATATCTGTTGTAGAATAGAGAGGCTCTCCTTCCCCATTCACTGACTGAAGCTGTTTGCGCAATCAACATATCCCAACATAAACAATGTCCAGCACCATTCACAACTCCTCAGATAGTGAAGCGGTCCATGGCCTTCTGCAGCAAGACCTGAAAAATATTCATGTTTGGGCTGATAAGTGGCAAGTAACATTCGCACCACATAAGTGCTGGGTAATGACCATCTCCAACAGGATAGAATCTGACCACTCCCTTTTGACATTCAGTGGCATTACCATTGATGAATCCCCCACTATCAACATCCTGGAGGTTATCATTGACCAGAAACTGAACTTGACCAGCCATATAAATACTGTGGCTACAAGTGCAGGTCAGAGGTTGGGAATTCTGCGGAGAGTAACTCACCTCCTGAGTTCCCAAAGCCTGTCCACCATCTACAAGGCACAAATCAGGAGTATGATGGAATACCCTCCACTTGCCTGGATGAGTGCAGCTCCAACAACTCTCAAAAGAAGCTTGACACCATCCAGGACAAAACAGCCTGCCTGATTGGCACCACATCCACCACTTTAAACATTCACTGCCTTCACCACCAATGCACAATAGCAGCAGTGTGTACTATTTACAAGATGAGCTGCAGCAACTCACCAAGGCTCCTTAGACAGCACCTTCTAACCCACAACTTCTACCACCTAGAAGGAAAGGGCAGCAGATGCATAGGAACATTATCACCTGCAAGTTCCCTCCAAACCATTCACCACCTCGCCATTCCTTCACTGTCACTGGGTCAAAATCCTGGAACTCCCTCCCTAAAAACACTGTGGTTGTACCTACACCACAGGGACTGCAGCAGTTCAAGATGGCGGCTCTCCATCATCTTCTCAAGGGCAATTAGGGATGGGCAGTAAATGCTAGCCTAGCCAGTGACACTCACTTGCTGTGAAAGAATACGTTTTAAAAACTTCCGTTGACAATAAGGTGCCCTCTGTACTTTGCCCCTTCTCTGTAACGACCAAGTGTGACCTTGTCCTCGCCTGACGTCACTGTGAGGCAGGTTTTACTCATTATAACCCCCTTAAGGACTCTTTTCAGCCCCTGTATATGAATATTGTAATAATGCTTGATGTTCTGCTTGCTGTCAACTTCACCAGCCTGCTTACCTGAATCTTATTTGTACTTATCACTATATTCATTGCTGAGCCATACAGAACAAACATCATTGTAGTTAAATGGCTCAGTTTCCTTTTGTAGTGTATTTACTTACTGAACCATTGGGAGATCATAGAGATAGTACCATAAATAAGCAATGTTGTGTAAGATTTATGCTTCTCCCCAGTCCTGTGCAGTCACTAAAGATTCTCTGTTGTCAAAGATGAACATGTGTATAAAGTATTTGTGGAGCAGCATGGGGTGTCACCGTCCAGAAGGTTAAATAATAGCACAGCATACCCTTATTGTTAGGCTGCAGTAATATAGGAGAGAATATGAGCCAGTGAGATTGCACTGAACTCTGCTTTTACTATGTATTCAGGACTTACAAGAGCCTGTTTAGTTTTTGTGAATGACATTCTGTATACTTTCCAATTCCCACAGTGGAGCTGCCAGGAAGAGGCAGCTACCAGTCTAAGAGCACCGTCACTTTGCAGCTTTCCCTTTGAAGTTGGTTCAGGTAGGCATCATTCTGATGGAAAATTTTCCAGTTCAAATCCAAGTGCGCTCCTTCTTGAGAGGCGAGTAAAGTTGAGCAACAATTTAAATAAAAAGATTTTAAAAAGACTTGCGTCTATGTAATGCCTTTGATGATCACTGGACATCTCAAAGTGCTTTACAATCAATGAAGCACTTTCAAGTGTAGTCACTGTTGTAATGTGGGAAACATGGTAGCCATTTTGCACAGCAAGATCCCAAAGACAGCAATGTGATCATGACCAGAGAATCACCTTTTTGAGGTACTGATTAAGAGGATAAATATTGGCCAGGGCACCAAGACCCATGCCCTTCTTTAAAAAGAGGCCATGTGATCTTTTGCATGCACCTGAGAAAGTAGGCAGAGCCTATGTCTAATGTATCATCCTAAAGATGGCACCTCCACTGGAGTGTCAACCTCAAGTTTTTCTGCTCAGGTCCTGGGGCCACACATTACAGGGTGTGGGGTTGGAGGCTGTGGTGTTGGGGTGGCATGAGGATGGGTCACCACCACCACTGCCCTCCCTCCAAGAACAAAAGTCAGATTCAAGCTGAGCCGCTCCAGCCAAGCACACCCCAGAGCCATAGCACACTGCAGGCAGGCTAAATTGCCTGAACAGTGGGACTTCCATGCCTCACTGGGGAGAAGGTCACACCTTTGGGAGCTGCCAGCCAATCAGATTAGCCGGCAGCGCCAAGAGCTCAGTAGTGGGTACTGCCTGAACTAGCCAGTCCCAAGAAGGTGGCCCAGTGGATCCTGGAGCGAGCAATGCCTGGGGTATTGGGCGAGGAGGGTTTGGCCAGCTTAGGGTGGGGGTGGTGGGTTTTGGAGGGTAGGTGGGGGGAAGAAAGGGTGGGAGTGCTACCTTAGGGGCTGTTCCACCCAATGCGCAAACGGCACCCCTGAAGGTAGTGTTAATTCCTATAAGCGCTCATTGTGGAAGAATGAGTCCACACCTAGTCTTTTTACCTCAAGCAGGCTTATTTTTAAGACTGGTCTGCAGAGACTTTTCCAGCTCTGGAGTGTTACAACTGTACTCATTTATAGGTGATCTGATGCCCATCACCTGTTTTAGCAATGCAATTGTCTTAACAGTGTAATTGTCAGTCAGCAAGAAGATTTTTTTTCCACAGAAGCAGGGCAACAAAAAATTAATTCAAATTCTGAATGCTCCCCTCCACGGACATCTTTAGTAAAATGCGAAAGATTTACACGATCTGAAGAAAAATCATGGACCTTGCAATGTAATTACTGATGCCCCACCCCCGGCTTTCAAAATCTTCTTCATGAAACTGCCTGCCAGCCCTGTCTGACTGTCCATGCCAACTGTATTGTGGCGTGGGCAGCATAGTATCAGGGCCAATTGGCTTGTTAACTAGCTCAGTTGATCCTTAATTATTTATTTAAATCTGGTGGGTGGGCTGTCAATTTCGGCACTCAACACCTACTGTATTATGGGGTTGAGCTCGGGGTGGGCAGGAAGATAGTGGGCTGGGCACCTGCCCTATTTTATGTGCCCTCACTGAAAACATGCAAGGGCATGTAAAATCCAGCCCCTAGAGTGGGACTTGAACCTGGAACCTTCTGACTTAGAGGTGCGAGTGCTACCAACTGAGCCATAGCCAACACTAGAGTCATTTTTACCACTCAGTCAAAATCAATCCGGTGTCTTAGAAATTCCAGTGGAAATTACAAATACTTCACCAGCTCTGTGATGGAGCTGGGCAAGGGGATTCCTGGCATTCCCATGGATACTCATGCTCTTCATTCGCAGTAACAATTGCATTATATTTAATGAGCTATGAGCTCAACAGGAATCTGTATTGCCCCCGCTCGATCTGATTTTGCCCCTGAACTGGAACTTTACTGTGGTTATCTGGTTACTCATCGAGATTGTGCCAGCAGTACTCACCCTGTGGAGAAGGTGAAGAGACCACTGTGTAGGGGAATAATAGAAGTTACTTGGCAAGGAGGTTCTGTGATTTTTGCATTGCAATTTTTTGGTAGACGGACAGGGCTAAGTGTCAATCAATGCTGATTATGCTTCCTGGCAGCAGGGATTTTATTAACATTGAATACTCATATGAATGTGCAGGGCTCATATTCTATCATATTGCTCAATGCAATATTTTATTTTGTCAGTTAAGCCTCAACCCCACACTATGCTTTTTTATCATAACCCTTCATTCTTTTCCTTTGCAAAAAAAAAATGCAAGTCAGCTTTCTCTTGAATTAGTTGTTGCTGTGTCTCAACAGGTGTATTCACCACTCTGTATAGTGGTTCAATCTTGTATTGAGTTTGCCCTTTTTGAGCTATTTCACATTCCCTCCCTTTGAACCATTAAGTGCTAATAGCATTTTGTCCATTACATTGGGCCGAGGCAGCTGAAAGCACAGCCACCAATAGTTGGGGATGCACAAGACACCAGATTCAGACCAACAAAGAACTGTAGGTATGTGAGGGTGAGTGGTGGTGCTGTTGTGAAGCTGGTGGAGGCCTTGCTGGAGATGTTATGGTTACAATTTGATAAAGTTAGAGTGGACCTGTGTGAGGGCAGCACACTGAGCAGAAAATATCTCGGAGCATTGGATGAGGACTGTGTAGTTCATGGACAATGTCCATAGCTCAGAGGAGCAGGTGGGAAAATGCATCACAGCCATAGTCACACAGTTGTTACTCTTGACTTTGATTTTGGCTGTTTTAGTGTTGTTGCAGGGGTATAAACCTAATTGGAAAGATTCAAACATGAAGTTGCAGGAAAGATGGGCATGAATTTGGGAAGTGACAACACAATCAAGGACTTTGCAGAGGAAAGGATGGTTAAAAAGGGTGGTAGTCTGTAAGGACAGAGTGGGTGCAGGTGGGTTTTTTCAGGTAGGGAGGATGCTGGCTGTTAAGAAATGGAGGGGGATAGTACTGAAGGATGGAACCATTAATCATTGGCTAGCATGGGGACCAGAAGGGGTAGTCATGGGAGAGGGAGGTGTGTCTCATGAGCATGAGGGGAGAAAGGAGGGAAACTAGAGAAGGATGTAGACCTTCCAATCCACCTTCCATGACCTCTACCACCCAGAAGAACAAGGGGATGAGAAACTTCAGTTACGTAGATAGATTGGAGAAGTTAAGACTGTTTTCCTTGGAGAAGAGAAGGTTGAGAGGAGATTTGATAGAGGCATTTGAAATCAAGAGGGCTGCTGGACAGAGTAGATAGGGAGTAACTGTTCCTACTGGTGGAAGGGTCAAGACTGAGAGGACACAGATTTAAGGTAATTGGCAAAAGAAGCAATTGGCAAAGAACTACACAGCAAGTGGTTAAGATCTGGAATGCACTGCCTGAGAGCGTGGTAGAGGCAGGTTCAATCAAAGCATTCAAGAGGGAATGGATTATTATCTGAAAAAGAAGAATGTGCAAGATTGCAGTGAATTGTTTAGTTAGAGAGCTGGCGCAGACACGATGGGCTGAATGGTCTCCATCTGTGCTGTAACCATTCTATGATTCTGTGAACAACGGCATCATGCGCATGTGAACACTACCACTTGCAAGTTTCCCTTCAACTTGCACACCATCCTGACTTGGAAATTCATCACCTCTCCTTCATTGTTGCTGCGTAAAAACCTTTCTTCACTAATAAGACTGTGGGAATACCTTCCCCACGGACTGGAAGAGTTAAATAAAAGAAAGAGTTTCATGGTGACATCTGGAGAACTATAATGGGGCTCATAATGAAAATTAAAGTAAACCCTTAAAACACTGCACTACTGCAGATCAGAAAGAGAGAGAGCGAGAATGCAAGAAGTGCACAGCACTCTGTCAGCTCAGTGTTAATATTTTGGCTGGGACTACTCTGCATTTAAAATTAATTTTAGTATTTTAAAGGATTCTCAGTGCAACCTGAGGGCATCTGTCTGATGCTGAGAACAGGTTGTATACGCACAGAGATTATATGCCCTATAGCATTGCCACATGTTGGGTCCTGTTACTGGACTGCTCCTATCCTTCATTCAGAAACACAGCAACTACTTCACAGAATGTGTTTCAAATAGGAGTGCTTTTGTAAACTAAAAACTTTTTGAAATTATCTTTTTTTAAATTATGTTCAAATGGTGGGGGTTAAATATCAAGCATTGAAGCTGTTCTATCAGCTCTATATAATGAATTTTAATATTCTGCAAATTAGAAGAGTCACAAAACATTTCTTAACTAGCTTCTTAAAGATATTGTAAGATGTTGTGCTGAGCCCAGCTGCCTATTCAAATGGGTGTTAAAGATTGCATTTAAAGAACTGTGAGTTCTCCTCAGTGTCCTGCCAACTTAACCCTTAATCAGCACTGCCAAGATTAGCTGGTCGTCGATCTCATCTTCATTTGTGTGAGGTCTGTTTTTTTTACAACGCCTGCACTAATTCATTGGTTGTGATTCACTTTAGGTTGTCCTGCGGACACAAGGCTACAGAAATGCAAGTTCCGTTTTAGTAGGGCTTTGGTGACTGTTATAGTAGGTAATAACCTTGTTAATAAAACTAATTGATGAATAATTGATACCCAGATTTTTCCCTTACACATCACAGGACTGAAGGCAAGTACAATGCAATAAGCACAAAATCAATTTAATCTCCATTCATGCCTCTGGCAAGGCATTATCTTACTCTGATGGATAATAGAGAAAGTTGATGATCAGGGTGTAGATAGGGCAAGTTCACTACCCTTCTTCCTTTTTGATATATTGCTGTTAAACAGGCAGGATTCTGGCAGATATTGTTTTTTTGGCCCAGCCTGACTTAGGAAGAAGCTCGTAAGCAAACAGATGTCCAGGTCTAACCAAATGCTGTGTCTGAGAAGAAGTTCCCAGGCTTAGCTGTGTTTGAAATTTATTATATATTGTGCACTGAGTCAGATTTTCCATTCACTGGAGTGCTAGCTGCTGATGAGTCTGTGGTTTATCCGTTTGGTTTTATACATGTACCCTTGTCTGCCATTCGGTGAAATATGACTGAAGGCAGATTAAGCTACTATGCAAATATTCAGCAAAGAAAGCAGATTAAGCTGCTACATGGATTTATTCATGCATTGATACTAATTGTGATGTTGAGGCGTGCGAATGAACTGGGGTTCATTAGTTTTTTTAACATTCAGTTTGGGGGCAGAATGTTTGTAATTTTTCCATGTTGAGTTGCCAACTCCAACATGCTTTGTAGAAGTAAGTGGATGATAAAGGTGTGTTTCTTTTGATGGGTTTGGTTACTGGAACAAGTTAATGTCAGAATGAAGTGCTGCCATTATTGGATGAACCTGCAATCCATGTTCACATATCTTCCTATGAAATGTTTCTCTTTGACATTCCAGCTATGAAGCAGGCATAAATCGGGAGCAATTCAGGGAAGTTGGGAATACAGTTTTTTTCAACAAGTAAAGATCGAGTAACTGACTGGCCTAACAGCACATTGGGTGAAACAGCAGCCTGCCACAATGAACAATCACAGATCAGAACCTTGGGGACAGCCTGCCACTCGGGACAGGGTGGAGGGAGTGATCAAGTTGTGAGGAAATTCAAATAGCACTCTCATTGGTGTTCCCATCAGTGGAAAACCTCTCTCATCCCACATCCCCATTGCCTCTTCATCCCCTCCCTGTTGACCCCTCTCTTGCTCGTCACCTCTCCCCATTGCACCCTATTCTCTCCCCATCACACCCTATCACAACCTTTCCTCTCCCAAAACCACGCTTTCACCTGCTAGACTAGCAATGCAGAAGACTTTGCGGAGCTGTGGAGATATCCTGCCCCGTGCTGAGCTGTGGAGATATCCTGCCCCGTGCTGAGCTGTGGAGATATCCAGCCCCGTGCGGGAGCTGTGGGCTGGTAAGTGGCATGTGACATTCTCACCTCACAAGTGCCAGGCAATGACCATCTATCAACAGAGAATCTAACCATTGTCCCTTGACATTCAATGGCATTGCCATCGCTGAATCCCACGCTATCAACCTCCTGAGGGGTTACCATTGACCAGAACCTGCACAGGACCAGCCATATAAATACTGTAACTACAAGATCGGGTCAGAAGCTGGGAATCCTGCGACGACTAACTTGCTTCCTGACTCCCCAAAACCTGTCCACCATCTACAAGGCACAAGTCAGGAGTGTGATGGAATACTCCCCACTTGCCTGGATGAGTGCAGCTCCCACAACACTCAAGAAGCTCGACACCATCCAGGGCAAAGCAGCCTGCTTGATTGGCACCCCATCCACCACCTTAAACATTCGCTTCCTCCATCACCAATGCACAGTAGCAGCAGTGTGTACCATCTGCAAGATGCACTGCAGCAACTCACCAAGGCTTCTTAGGCAGCACCTTCCAAAGCCATAATCTCTACCACCTAGGACAAGGGCAGCAGATACATGGCAACACCATCACCTGGAAGTTCTCCTCCAAGCGAAACACCATCCTGACTTGGAAATATATCGCTGTTCCTTCAATGTCGCTGGGTCAAAATCCTGGAACTCCCTCCCTAACAGCACTGTGGGTGTACCTACACCACATGGATTGCAGCGGTTCAAGAAGGCAGCTCACCACCACCTTCAAAAGGACAATCAGGAGTGGGCAATAAATATTGGCCTAGCCAGTGACGCCCACATCCCATGAACGAGTAAATTTTAAAAATCCAACTCCTTGCTAAACTGTGGAGATATCCAGCCCTGTGCTGAACTGTGTATAAAAGTGAAGAATGTACTCAAATTCCCTGACGTCCTCGGACATCAGTTGGAGGATTGTGTCTTGGACTGTGCTGCCAAATGGCGATTCCCAGTGTCAATCAGGAGAAATAAACCAAGCGAAAAGGAAGATAGGGAAAATATGTGTTTATTTAATCTGGGAATATTTCTGTTTGATGTTTGCCGTGAAGCACGGGTACTCAAGGTACAAGGAAGGTACAAGGATAAAAGCTATGATGAGTAAAGTTATTAAACACTCAAAATGCAAATTATGAGCAGCATTACTTCATTTGGTAGTTCAAAACAGAGGGGAAATGTGTGGAAACCAGGAAACACCAGCTCTTAAGTCTTCCCACAGCTTGTGTAGCTTTTTTTTTCATTTTCATTCATCAGGCACTGAGTAGTTGGTATTGTTTCTGTTCTTAAATCCAGTTTATTTTTAGGAGAATTGTTTGAAGAACCTTCTATATTCCGACTCTCCCTGAAAATTAGCAGCACATTCCTTGCTTAGCTGCTGCCAGATTGTGAAACATTGAACTAACATTCTGACACAAGAAGGTATCACTGTAGATACAAGGCAGGCATCATTTATCTCCCTGGTGTAAGAACGTTTGACTTTGCTCTGGGACCACAATCTGTCATGGTCACACAATGAATAATTTTATGTCTGTGAACCAAGGAGTTCATTTCAGACTCACACGTGTGCAGCTTAATGCAGCCCTGGTGTTGCTTTGTCATCAGTTGGGAGGGGGGGTGGGGGGTGGTGGGTGGTCTGAACAGTAAGCAGCAGTTTCCATATTTTCTGCATGATCGACTTCTGTGGAATTGGATTGAAAGGGTGATTTTTTAAATTTTAGGCTGGCAGAGAGAAAAAGCTAGAAAGGAAAGCCATGAAGAATGTGGGGAAGGAATAGTGGGATGGAGAGATTTTTAGCACAAACTCCAATCTCTGATTCCAGATCATCTAAGGGAGATGGTGATGTCACTGGCCTAGTAATCCAGAGTCCCAGGCTAATGCTGTGGGGCAGGGGTTCAAATCCAACCACGGCAGCTGGTAGATGTAAAATTCAACTAATTAGAAAATCAAGGATTTGTCATAAAAACCCACCTGGTCCACTAAGGTCCTTTAGGAAAGGAAATCTGCTGTCCTCACCTGGTCTGACCTGCATGTGACATAGAAACATAGAAAATAGGATCGGGGTAGGCCATTCAGCCCTTCTAAGCCACTCCACCATTCAATATGATTGTGGCTGATCCTTTATCTCAACGCCATGCTCCCGCTTTCTCCCCATATCCCTTGGCTCCTTTAGTGTCTAGAAAATTATCTATTTCCTCCTTAAATATATTCAGTGACTTGACCTCCACAGCCTTCTGTAGTAAACAATTCCACAGGTTCCCTGTTAAGAAATTTCTCCTCATCTCCGTCCTAAATGGCCTACCTCATATCCTAAAGCTGTGAGTCCTTGTTCTAGACCTCCCCACAACCAGGAGAAACATCATCCCTGCATCCAGTCTGTCCATCCTTGTCAGAAGTTTATACATTTCAATGAGATCCCCTCTCATTCTTCTAAACTCCAGTGAATACAGGCCTAGTCGACCCAATCTCTCCTCCTACGACAATCCTGCCATCCCAGGAATCAGTTTGATGAACCTTCGCTGCACTCCCTCTATGGCAAATATACCCTTTCTTAGGTTAGGAGACCAAAACTGCACACGGTACTCCAGGTGTGGTCTAGCCAAGGCCCTGTGCAGCTGCAGTAAGACATTCTCGCTCCTATACTCAAATGCACTGAAGGCCAACGTACCATTTGCTTTCTTAACTGCATGCTGCACCTGCATGCTTCCTTTCAGTGACTGGTGGACAAGGACACCAAGGTCCCTTTATACATCAACACTTCCCAATCTATCACCATTTAAATAATACTCTGCCATTCTGTTTTTCCTACCAAAGTGCCATGTATTTGCCCACTCACTCAACTTGTCTAAATCGTCTTGAAGCCTCTTTACATCCTCGTCACCACTCACATTCCCACCTAGTTTTGTGTCGTCAGCAAACTTGGAAACATTATGTTTGGTTCCCTCACCTAAACCATTGATATATATTGTGAATAGCTGGGGCCCCCAAGCACTGATCCCTGCAGTACCCCACTAGTCACCACTTGCCACTGCAAAAAAGACCCATGTGTTCCTACTCTGCCTCTTCTCTGTCAACCAATTTTCAATCCATGCCAATATATTGCCCTCAGCCCCATGTGCTTTAATTATGTTGGACTTTATCAAAAGCTTTCTGAAAATCCAATTACACCACATCCACTGGTTCTTCCTTATCTGTTCTACTAGTCCTTTAAAAAACTCATGTTTGTCAAACATGATTTCCCTTTCATAAATCCATGCTGACTTTGTCTAATCCCATTGGTATTTTCTAAGTGTCCTTTATAATAGGCTCTAGCATTTTCCCTACTACTGATGTTAGGCTAACTGGTCTGTAATTCACTGTTTTCTCCCTCCCTACTTTTTTTAAGTAGTGGAGTTACATTTCCCACCCTCCAATTTATTGTGACTATTCCAGAATTGACAGAATTTTGGAAGATGGCAACCAACGCATCCACTATTTCCATGGCCACCTCCTTTAGTACCCTGGAATATATCGTGCCCTGGGATTTATCGGCTTTCAATCCCAATAATTTCTCCAGCACTGTTGTTTTAGTAATGCTAATTTCCTTCAATTCATCCTTCTCACCAGAGCTTTGGTTCCCTATCATTTCTGGGAAGTTATTTGTGTCTTCCTCCGTGAAGACAGAACTAAAGTAGTTGTTTAATTGCTCTGCCATTTCCTTGTTCTCTATTATAAATTCTCCTGTTTCGGACTGTAAGGGACCTACATTTGCCTTCACTAATCTTTTTCTTCTTACATACTTATAGAAACTTTCACAGTCCGCTTTTATCTTCCTTGTAAGTTTACTCTCATACTCTATTTTTATTCTCTTAATCAATCTCTGTCCTCCTTTGCCAAATTCTGAACTGATTCAAATCCTCAGGCTTGCTACTTTTTCTAGCAACTTTTTATGACTCCTCTTTGGGTTTAATACTATCCTTAATTTGTTTTGTTAGCCATGGTTGGGCTGCTTTCCTGTTGTGTTTTTGCACCAGAAAGGAATGTATAACTGTTGCAATGCATGTATTTGTTCCTTATATATTAGCCATTGCCTATCCACCATCATGCCTTTTAATGAAGTTCCCCAATCCATGGTAGCTTTAGGACCTCGTTTCAGATTGGACTACTTCACTTTCTGTCCTAAGGAAGAATTCTATCATATTATGATCGCTCTTCTCTAAAGGACCCCCCACAACAAGGTTATTAATTAACCCCTTCTCATTGCACAATACCAAATGTAGGATAGCCTGTTCCTTAGTTGATTACTTGACATACTGGTCTAAAAGACCATCTTATATGCACTCCAGGAATTAATCCGGCACAGTATTATTGCTAATTTAGTTTGCCCAGTCTATATGTAGATTAAAGTCACCCATGACCACTGTAGCACCCTTAATACATGCATCTCTAACTTCCTTTTTAATGCCGTCTCGTACCTTACCACAACTGTTTGGAGGCCTATAGACAACTCACACTAATGTATTCCACCCCTTGTTGCTTCTTGGCTCCACCCAGACTGATTCTACATCTAGATTTTCTGAGCCAATATCCTTTCTCACTATTGCACTGATTTCATCCTTAACTAACAACGCCGCCCACCCCCTTTTCCTTTTTGCCTGGTGCATTCCGTACAGCTTCCCATCCTACCCAAAGAATTACTTCTAGGGGTAGAAGTCCAGCATTATCCAAGAGTTCAAGAATAATGGACTGCAAGGAGTCATCGTAAGGAAGGACTGAAAACACCAAACATTGGAAGGTGGAGGGGGAGCTCAAGAAGCAAGGATAGGGAGCATGCAAAATCTTTGCAAGGGATAAACCTGAAAAATCAAACGAAGAGAGAGGGAAATGTGGTCGATAAAAATGTAACAGTAAAAAGAGGAAGAAAAAGATCAAGTCCAGATCCAGAAGCCAGAGGGAAAGGAGCAATAGTCCAGAGAGATGACGAGAGATGGTCACTGGACTAGAAAGCAAGAGGCTCAGGCTAACGCCCAGGGAACATAAGTTCACATCCCACCATGGCAGCTGGTAGAATTTAAATTCAATTAATCAGATCTGGAATTGAAAGTAAGTCTCAGTAATGGTGACCTTGAAACTATCATCTGTAAAAACCCATTTGGTTCACTAATGTTCTTTAGGAAAGGAAATCTGCTGTCCTTCCTTGGTCTAGCCTACATGTGACTCCAGACCAACAGCAATGTGGTTGACTCTTAACTGCTCTCAAGGGCAATTAAGGATGAGCAATAAATGCTGGCCTTGCCAACGACGCCCACATCCCATGAACAAATTTTTTAAAAATCTAAAATTTATATTTGTGGCATGCTGATCAACAACAATTTGCTTTATAAAAGTGCCCCTCATGTCATAAAACATGCCAGGGCACTTCACAGGAGTGTTACCAAAGAAAATTTGACATTGAATCACATAAAGAATAATAGGGCAGATGATCAAAAGCTTGGTCAAAGAGCTAGGTTTTAAGGAACATCTTAAAGGAGGAGAGAGCTGGGGAGGTTTATGGAGGGAATTCCAGAGCTTGGGGCCCAGGCAACTGAAGACATTGCTGCCAGTAATGGAGTGATTAAAATTATGGGACATGCAAGAGGCCAGACTTAGAAGACCCTCGGGATTTTTAAATAATTCATTCAAGGGATGTGGGCTTTGCTGGTTAGGCCAGCATTTATTGCCCATCTCTAATTGCCCTTGAAAAGGTGGCGGTGAGCTACCTTCTTCAACCACTGCAGTCCATGTGGTGTAGGTACATCCACAGTGCTGTTAGGGAGGGAGTTCCAGGATTTTGGCACAGTGAAGGAATGGTGATATATTCCCAAGTCAGGATGGTGAGTGACTTGGAGGGGAACTTCCAGGTGTTGGTGTTCCCATCTATCTGCTGCCCTTGTCCTTCTAGATAGTAGTGGTCGTGGGTTTGGAAGGTGCTGTCTAAAGAGCCTCGGGTGAGTTCCTGCAGAGTTAATCTTGTAGGTGGTACACACTGCTGCTACTGTGCGTTGGTGGTGGAGGGAGTGGATGTTTTTGGATAACAGAGTATAGTAAGGCTGGAGGAGATTACAGAGGTATAATATAGCGAAGTAATAAAGGGATTTGAAAACAAGGATGCGAACTTTAAAATCAAAGCATTGTTAAAACAGGAGCTAATGTAGGTCAGCAAACACATGGGTGCTGGGTGAATGAACCCTGGCGTGAGTTAGGACATAAGCAGCAGAATTTTGGTTGAACATCAGTTTGTGGAAGGTGGAATATGAGAGGTTGCCTAATTGAGGGGCACTAATAAATGAATTGGTTAGCTTGTCAGTATAGGCAGCTGTACAATAGTAGACTTATCTGATCTGGTCATATCTTATAGGCATTGCTGGCATTTACAATTAAACACAAACACCCTCCTATTTTATCCTTTGCCCAACTGAGCAGCTAATACAGTGGGAAACCCAGGTTTGGTGTTAATGCAGTGGGTTTCATTTGGTGCTGGATCAGAGCTTCATACTGTCTGATACTGAACAGAAGTTTGGGTTATTTTACTGATAAATTGAATATTTATTACAGTAATTGACAAGTTATATCTTTGCTGTAATAATAGTACAGTCGCATCAACAAATACCCTTGCTATTGGTGGGTCTGCATCACTGCTGGAAAAATCAGAAGGTCATGTTGATGCAGTGTCTAAGTGCACTGTAGGTTCTCAATCTTGGCCAGACCCTGAGTGAGTGAGAGTTTCTCAGTTCATCTGACCACCTCAGAGTTCAAAAGTACAATAGATGACATTCTACCAATGTCCGTCAGTTAATCTATTTTCACCCAATGCTGTTTTCAGCTGCAACCACCTCCATGTGCTATCCATTTCAAACATTCCCCACTCTATAAAATAAACCTATCTGATCTCTCCATTTACCTTTCCTACTCAGAGCTCTGTCCGTTGCCCCACATCACCAAGCTCTGGCCATCATAAACACATTCTCAGGGTTCAGTCTTGATATCCTGGAAAAGCCTGCAACTACCCTTGGAAGATTTTCTTTTGGTGGAAATTTAACAAGTGTTTAGCAAAGAGCTGCGTACATTGGCCTAGCTACACCAGTGCTACTGAATCCCAGAAGAGGAGGAGAGAAGAGTAAGATTGTATACAGCAGTTTGGCAATGTTGTACAATATATATTACAATAATACACAAATCATTAAACTGCAGGAAATCCCTAACGCACATTACCTGCAAAGTCTTAGTGAATAACACACTCAACCCTTTGCCCATATGCCTTAATTTTATACACTAAATCCCCTTTCAATTTTCTAAGAAAGCCATGGAGAGAAAAGAAACTAATTTTTATAATATTTTACAGCGTTGCTATTAAATCTGGTTTGATAGTTTTGTTTTTCACTCATTCTTCAGCCATTTTCCACCTTTTCTCCCTCGGGAGGGTGGAGGGGATGCAATCTTCGTAGGGTGTGCTGGCATGTTGCACAGTGCCACCTGGATTCCATGAATGAATTAAATGGCTGTAGCTCACTCTAAATCTTGTGGTGACTGCAGTCACTAACCGTGTGGGAGCTGAAGCTACTCATCTCTAGCCTTCCCCCTCTGCTTGCCCAGCTCCCTCTCCTCTCCTCATCTTCTCCTAGTCCCCCGACTCTTCTTTGCCCTCCCCACCCTCCTTTGTCCTCCCCCACCCTTTTTTGCCCTCTCCCACCCTTCCTCAACCTCCCCCACCCCCATCACCCTGCCACTGGCTATCTCTAGCTGCTCTGAGAAGGCGATGGAGGGCCTTCTCCTTTCACCACCACTGTTCTTGCGGCGATGCTGTTAGTTGGGAATTCCAGAATTTTGATCCAGCAATGATGAAAGAACAATTATATGTCCAGCTCCGGATGGTGTGTGACTTTGAGGAAAACTTGAAGGTGTTGGCATTCTTTCAGCATTGCTGCTCTTGTCATTATAGAGGTCATTGGACTTGGGACCTGGTGTCGATGCAACCTTGGTAAGTTGCTGTAGTGCATCCAGTAGCTAGTACACACTGCCGCCAAAGTGCTCTAGTGCTGGAGTTTGTCATAATCCTTCCAGCTACATAAGATGATGGACATGCAACAAATCAAATCCCTTGAAGTAACATCACATGGTGCATTTTTGCTGATGGCTGAAGAGACCAATCAGTGAGAGGTGGGTTCTGCCACAAATGTCATATATGAAGTGGCTGTCAGATGTTGTTGTGGGTGATTGTTTTAGGGTTTTTTATTTGTATGGCTGGAGAAGCACTTATAGTTCAATGTTGAAGTTAACAACCCATTCAACGGCTTCAGCTGATGCAGTGTGAATAGTTGTGATACCCCCCAGGAATGGGTCTCTCAGGGCAGAAGTGCAGTCAAGTGCTGCTGATCTGACTTGGATGGCCACAGTCACAATTTGAAATATTCCTCATGTTCCACTTGTGAAGTAAATGATCAAATTTTCCCTGGCCCTTCCTCAAGCAGTTGAGTGTTGTCCACATTTTCCATGGAAGATTGAAACCTGGGACTTCACCACTCAAGTCAGTTACCATTTGGGGATGGTGACATTTGCCTTCAACCAGAAGGTGTGCCATCAAGAGGTGGGGCTGTTGTCAGTTTGTAGGATGTGGAGTGTGTTCCAGTAGGGATTACGGGATTTCAGATGGGTGCATAGGGTTTTTTTTCCTGTGTTAATGGAGGTGTTTTGTTAACAGTCAGCTGGTGGTGTCCTTTGAGGAGGATGTTTTCCCTGCAGATATCAAAAGGTTTAATGTGAGCTAGCACAGGAAGCCACTCGAGCTGTCTTGCCCTCAATGTCCTCATGACTTCCCGAGGTGGATATCTACCACATTTTTGCACTGGCTCCTGAGTCAGGTTAAGCAGCAGTACTCTGTTATTGGGTAGATCAGGGTCAGTGATGCAATGCTTGGTGTGTTGGCTCTGCTGCCCCAGGTAGTACCCGCCAATTTCCCTGTGAGATTCACTCTCTTCTTGACCTTGGCTCCGGTATTCAGGAGGTGTTCCTTGTAGGTCAGTGTACAGTCAGGACTGATGCCAAGATATTTCGGTGTTGCATTGTGGGTGAGTGGTCAGCTACAGACCTGGACATTGAAGGTCTTCCTTGGCCTTCAAATTGCTCAATTGGAAGGCTGAAACGACTGTCTAGGCAATGTTTGTATGAAGTCTCCATTTTCTGACGTAGGCTTCCAGAGAATATAGATCTTCAGTGAGTGTTTTCTCAACGTCCTGAAGTTCTTGAACCTGGCAAGTTGTCAGCATGTGCCACGAGGATATGTTGGAGATTGCTGATATATAAGAGTGCCACTGCAAGAACTGATCCCTGTGGCAGCCTGTTGGTTATGCGTGGGCGGCTGACTTGATCTCCAAGGCGCATGTGGAACTGTTGGTTGCTGATCATGGAGTTGATTAATTGTAGGGTTTTCAGACAGTAGATGATTTTGGTGTGTTTCAATAGCATGCCTGTGTGCCACACTGTGTCATAGGTGTTGGACAAGTCAACACAGTTTCTGTCTACAGGCCTTTCTGGAAACTGGTTGCAACATATGAGGTCAGTGTCAGGACCTGCTTGGAGCAGTGGCGGCATGTGCTTAAATCTGCCTTTTTGGGGTTGGGCGGGTTGGGGGGGGGTGGCCACTGCTGCTTCCAAGGTGAAACTCAGACTGTTTAGCAGGAGGCATTCCAGGACCTTATATGTTATTGAGAACAGGGTGATGGGGCAGTAACTGCATGGGTTGTCAAATGGTTTCCCTGGCTTGGCAATGTCCACCATATTGGATTGTCACCAGGTGTTTGGAATGGTGTCTGTGCAGTGGATGTTGGTGAACAGCTTTCTTTGCCACTTCCTTCCCTGTAACCATTGTTCTTCAGGACTTTTTGGTAAATGGACTGCTGCTGCTTTGCCTGACTTGGTAACCATCAGGATGCTGTCCACTTTCTGTGTGCAAAGGCTTGAGGAGTCTGTCTACTCTGGAGCAGTCTTGAGAGACTGCGTTAGGCCTGTTTTCCATCCACTTATCTTCCCTGCCGGCTGATATCCTTGAGTTTATTAGGAGCTGTGAAGCGACGACAACAGCGTTGATTCTGGGCTGCTATGTGATTGTTGTTCGGCAGATCCCGGGCAACGCAGGAGTTTCTATGTCTTTCGGATTGTGCATGTGAAGTCAATCCTCTCCTGGTTCCTGCTATTTTATGAGGCATCCTCTATTAAGGGACTTGAAGAGTGCTGTTGCTACATCGGGACCTTCATTTTCCCTGTATTATCCCAGGAGCTGTTCGCTTTCTGGGGTCCAGCAGGGGATGAAAATTTTTCTGAAGCCTTGGGGAGCAAATTTGGTGTCTGCCAATTTGAGAAGTCGAATAAAGTGGTTGTACTTTTCAGAGAGGTGGGATTCAGTTAATATTGGTTTCTAAGTATCTGCTGTCGGCATCCCAGCTGCCCTTCCACAGATTCCAGCATGGTTTTGCCTTTGAGTTTATGGACGGTAGTTCAAGGCTGAAGTGAGTGAGGGTTGGACAATGTTGGGATTGCAGGAAGATGGGCAACACTTGTCAGGAGCTCACAAGTGGTCGGCCCTTGCTGTCGTAGGTTGTGAAGCAAAGATCAGGTTGTCTTCAGTGTTGGTACCTGTTGCCAATCCGCTGTCGCCACTGATCACCATGGGGGCTTACACCAGCCCTCAGGTGCTTGAGATAATGGATATTGAAACCAGTGGTAGAGCATCATCATGAATTAAGCAGGCCTGTGGTTCTTTGATGGTTTTTGTACATTCAATTGTCCTGTGTCAAATGTCAGTAAAGCAAAGCCACTGAAGAGAGTGATACAGGTAAGAAAGTGATAGTGGAACTAAAAGGCTATGATTTTACAGCTCAGGTGTAAAACTGGCATTGTGGATCAGCTGCCTGTTGTAGAAACCACCTGATTATATTCCCATTGGTATTTTTAACAAGCGGCTTATCTGTAATGCCATGTTTACACATGGGTGGCGACTTGGAAAACTATCCCCAAGCCCTTAAAATGGCTTGAATTTTATTGGGTTCCTTTTGGCCAGAAGGAACCCAGGTGTTACAATGGAATTTGGAAAAATTATTCTAGCTGCAAACAAATTTCAAAATTTTATTTCAAAAGCTTTAATCTTTTCTGAATTGCTGTTAGCAAAATAGTGCAGATAATGTTGATGCTTGTGTTAGACTGTGGTGCATCACTTTGCTTAGGCCCCAAAGCTTTGACTGAAGCCAGCTGTCTTGTGTGGCTTTGAGCTGTTAGCAATGTGCAGCGAGCTGCAGCATAGATGTCATGCAGTGACAGCTTCTGGCAGTCCTCGACCCACAAAGGGGCCCAGCCAGTTCCGCTAACAGGGACATATAAATCTAATTAGCTGCTGAATAGTGATAGCATCAAATGAAAAGACGTACATACATACAGCAGTGGCAACAGTTCAGCAGCCTGAACCTCTCAAACAGGAAAATAGGCACCATGCCAAAATCAATAGCGAGGTAGTTTGTGTTTCTCAGCAGCTGCCTTTAGATGTGAATGAAGCTGTTAAAGGTTTTCCTTCAATTCACATGGAGGACAGGTTTGGCGTTCACTTATGTCACTATCTCTGTGGTAAACTTCTCTATCTGCACCCATTCAAGTTCAGCATTAGAGCAACAGTACAGATAACTTCACATTCCAGTTTACCATTTCAGCTTGCGCAAACATGTGTCTGTGTGTATGTGCAGAAATGCTTCTTCTGAGTCTGTAGCTGACTGTGCAGTGTTCTTAAATAAAAGCAGAAAATGCTGAAATACATAGCAGCTCCATCGGTGTCAGTAGAAAGAAACAGCAGCTTAATGTTTCAATGAGACTAACACCTGAACCAGTAAACTGTCTTTTCTCTACAAGTGCTGACTGAGCAGCTGAATGATCCCAGTTTTTCTGTTTTTTTTTGTTCTGTAAGCTCTTTCATGATGGCCAAGGGCTGCAGGAGAGCAGCACTGAAGTAGAATTCTGCCCCCCATCCCCATTCCAGCCCTGATCTTTGCCTCCTCACTGCACCTGGAAGCTGCTGATTCAGCATGTGCCTACTTGGCTCAGCTGGTAACACTCTCACCTGAATCAGAAGGCTGCAGTTTCAAGCTCCACTCTTGGATTTGAACTTTAATCCAGGGTGCCTGTCACACTCCGAGTGCTACATTGTTTCCATCCTTCAGGTACAACATTAAACTGTTCCTAGGGCGCAGCTAGATAAAGTAAAAGTATTAACCATAGTTCACAAAGAAGCATTGGCATCCCCCGGCATCCCCCCCCCCCCCCCAATTAGTGAGAGATGATTGGTTATATATAGCTTGAGGGGAAATCACTCCCCACAAGCATGGGGCAAGGTGAGGAGTCAGGTCTCCAGGAACTACTACAGTCGATTCAGGGATTGAACCTGTACCATTGGCAACATTCCGCATCACAATCTAGCCATCTAGCCAACTGAGCTAACCAAAACCCCCCCCCCCCCCCCACCAGCTAGATAGAGATCCTGTTGGAAAAAGCAGGTAGTCTTATCCAACCTTCCCCCCACCACCCAACCAGAAACCATGAACTAGTCAGTCATTGTGTGGCTATTTGTGACATTTTGTTGAAGCACACTGCACTCAAAAACTGAAATGCTTTAAGTCATTTTGATGATGTGAGAAGGCGTTGCATAAATACAAGTGTTTCTTTCCTTCTGTCTGATAGGAAGGGGCCCACTTTTTCTGTGTCTTCAGCAGCTGCTCCTGGGACATATGAAGTCAGGTCTCAGAAGCTGTTTGAGGCACACAGACTCTCTCCTTCACCACGGCGCACTGTGGGTTGAGGGAGTGTTGTGACTTTGCCAAGGATGGCACATCATCAGTATAAAATTGCCTGAAGAGCAGTATGTGAAAGGAAATTGTATTATAAAAACTCTTGCCTTTAGCAGAGTTTAGTATTATTTAAATAATAGGAACTGCTGAGAGCCACTTGGGAGTAAAGCACGGGACTGGTCACATTCTAATGATTGATGAATAATGAGGTGTTAAAGTGGCCCATCTAGATGAACAATAACAGATTAGCATTTCCAGAAGTAGAAATGGGTGAGCTATTAATCTCCCTTTAAGTGTGTATCCGGGCTCTGGGCAGAGAAGCTGTAGATTTAACACAGCCCTCTCCACAGTGGTGACAAAGGTCATTGATCAGCTTGTCAGTATTTAGCAGATCAGCAATGCTGGGTCTGTAATAAAAATGAAAGTGATGCACAGCAGGCCTGTCAGCCTCTGAAACGAGACAATACAGGTTAATGTTCATGGGGGGAGCTCTTCCTCAGAAATGGAAATTGATAAGCAAGCCCTATTATTGTGTGAACAACAACAACTTGTAATTATAGAACATTTTTAACTTAATAAAACGTCCCAAGGTATTTCACAAAACTGTAATGCAAAATTTGGTACTGAGACACGCAAGGCGAATGTAGGGCAGATAGCCAAAGCCGTACATTTTAAGGAGCATCTTAAAGCAGGAAAGAGGCAGAAAAGAATTCAACATCTTAGAGCCTATCCAACTGAAGGCACGACCAGCAATGGTGGAGCAGTTAATCAGGAACTCTCGGGAGTCCAGAATTAGAGGAGCAGAGTTGTAGGGATGGAGGAGATAGGGAGGGGTATGGCCATGGAGGGATTTGAATACAAAGATGGAAATTATAAATCAAGGTATTGTTTAACCAGGAGTCACTGTATGTTGGAGAACACAAGTGATGGGTGAATAGGACATGGTGTGAATAAGGGCATGATCAGTAGAATTTGGATAACTTTAAGTTTAAGGAGGATAGAATGGGGAAGACCGGCCAGGAGTGCATTGGAACAGTTAAGTCCAAAGGCATGAATGTTTCAACACCAGATTAGCTGAGGCAGGACTGGAATTGGGCAGTGATACAGAGGTGAAAATAGACAATTTTACTGTTGGCATGAACACGTGGTTGGAAGCTTATCTTGG
The DNA here is from genome assembly GCF_017639515.1 of Carcharodon carcharias. Lineage (NCBI taxonomy): Eukaryota > Metazoa > Chordata > Chondrichthyes > Lamniformes > Lamnidae > Carcharodon > Carcharodon carcharias. Next base: position 142,211,422 of record NC_054476.1, read on the forward strand.
GGTCAAATATGACACCAAGGTTGCAAACTGTCTGGTTCAGCATACGACAGTTTCCAGGGAGAGAGATGAAATCGGTCGCAAAAGCATGGAATTTGTAGCAGGGACCAAAGACAGTGGCTTTGGTCTTAATATTTAATTTAGGAACATAGGAAGTAGGAGCAGGAGTAGGCCACTTGTCCCCTTGAACCTGTTCCACCATTCATCTAGATCATGGCTGCTCTTCTGCCTCAACACCATCTTCCCACAGTATCCCCATGTCCCTTGGTATCTTTAATAACTAGAAATCTATCAATCTCTGCCTTGAACATATTCAATGAGTGAGCCTCCATAGCTCTCTGAGGTAGAGAATTACAAAGATTCGCCACCCTCTGAGTTAGGAAATTCCTCCTCATTTCAGTCCTGAATGGCCTATTATTCTGAGACTGTGTCCCGTGGTTCTAGACCCCCAGCCAGAGGAAACATCCTCTGCACCTACCCTGTGGGGCCCTCTAAGAATTTTGTATGTTTGAATGAGGCCAACTCTCATTCTTCTAAACTCTAGAGAATACACGTCCAGTCTCCTCATAGGACAATCTCACCATCCCAGGGATTAGTCTGGAGAAATTTCATTGCATCCCTTCTGTGACAAATATGTCCTTGCTTAGGTAAGGAGAACAAAACTGCACACAATACTCTAGAGCTGCAGTCTTACCAAGGCAATTTGTGCAAATTTTTGCTCAATCAGTAGTTAGTAACAGTGGGGGAGTTGAAAGAGGTGGTAGTGAGGTAGAACTGGGTGTCATCAGCATATTTGTGGAAACTGACTGTGTTTTCGGATGATGTCGCCACATACAAGAGGGAAGAGGAAAGGGAGGGAGAAACAGGCATAAGTCAATTCAGTGTCCTAACTGCTGTCACATCGAGACAGGCTAAATAATCTCTGAATATTTTTTAAAATCTCTTTCCCTTTTGCCTTTCTAACACCTTATCATTGCCAATATCATTATAACATGATCTGATCATTATCCTGTTGCTGTATGTGGGAGCTTGATGTGTGCAAATTTTCCTATACTACATCAATGATTGCACTTTAAAAGTACTTCATTGGCTGCAAAACACTTTGGGACATCCTGGGGTTGTGAAAGGCGCTATGGAAATGCAAGTCATTTTTTTTTTTCTCTTTTTCTTTAAATGGTCTTGCTAATCTCTTTCCAGTTCAAATACAGGGTCTGTTTGAAGATTATCCTGCCTTTTCCCTTTGCAGACCTTTAGAAGCCTATTGTGTTGTGTATTTGCACTTTTTTTTGTCCCTTCACTGTCTCATTACTCAGGCTGAAACATGGTTTGCTAGTGTTGGTTAAGATCTGTTTTGAAATAAAAGAGATTCTGTTTTCGGCTGGGTGGATATGGTAGGAGGTGTGCCATATGTCTTTGCTGATATGTATTTATCATGAACCTGTTTTAGTGGTGGGACAGATTCTGAGCTGGTTGTAAATCAGGACTTTTTGTGCCACTTAACCTTCCTCAATAGCTCAAGAAGGTTGATACAGGGCCAGCATTCAGAAAACTACAGTGCCTGCCTGTACGCAACAGTTGGCGAACAGAGCACAACTTACCTACAGCCAGGTAAGTATAAATGATGTGGCTGCTGTCCTTGAGAGTCACCTGCAGAAACTGGTGGAAAAAGTAAATCCAGAGCATGAAAATGCAATTCAATTCAAATATGAGAGTAGAAGAAGAGGACACAGGCTCAAAGTAACGACGAAGCTGGGAGGGATTTCACGTAAGTGATTTAGCATTTGGAATAGATTTGCAGATAGAGCAGTGGAAGCAAAACCACTGAAATTAGTAGATGCTGCAGTGAAGAGACAAGAGTCTTGCCGGATAGATGGATGGATTAAGATGGGCCAAATGGCTGCTTTTATCCATAAAAATCCTATAACAACGGAATATGCGTCACAATGCTGCCTTATCTGGTTGACAGCACTGAATCACAGAATTGTTACAGCACAGAAGGAGGCCACTCAGCCCATCATGTCTGCACTTGCTCTCTGAATGAGCAGTTCACTTAGTGCCATTCCTCCACCTTCTCCCCGAAACACCTTCCTTTTTGGATAATAAGCCAAAACCCCCTTGAATGCCTCGATTGAACCTGCTTCCACCACACCATCAGGCAGTGCATTCCAGATCCTAACCACTGTACATGGAAAGGTTTCACCTCATACCTCCATTGCTTCTTTCACCAGTTACCTTAAATTTGTGCCCTCTCGTTCTCAATCCTTCCACCAATGGGAACAGTTTCTCCATATCTACTCTATCCAAATCCCTCATGATTTTGAACACCTATATTAGATCTCCTCTCAACCTTCTCTTCAAGGAAAACAGTCCCAGCTTCTTCAATCTATCTACATAACTAAAGTTTCTCATCCCTGGAACCATTCTGGTGAATCTTTTCAGGGCTCTCTCTGGAGCAAGGAATGAAATGTAGCTCAGTGAGTAGCACCCCTCGAGTGGACATAAAAGATCCAATGGCCACTTCTTCAAAGCAAAGCAGGGGATTTGTCCCCAGTATCCTGGTTAATATTTACCCCACAGACAACATCACAAACAAAACAGATTGTCTAGTCATTGTCACATTGCTGTTTGTGGGACCTTGCTGTGCGCAGATCAGCTTCCATATTTGTTACGTTACAAGAGTAACTACAGTTTCTAGAGATAACTCTTCTTCTCTGTAAGGCTGCATAATGTTCACACACAACAAACAGTTATTTCTATAATGCCTGAGCATAGCCTTGTCTGGTTTGAGACGTAAGGAGGTGATTCAGTCCTGCATGTTCTGCTTCTGCTTTGGTTGTGGCAGCATCCATATTCCACCAATATTTATATGGTTAGCGCTAGATAAACCAGGTAAGACCTGCTGATAGGGTGATTAGGAATATTGGCATTTATTGCAAGGGGAATAGAATATAAAGGTAGGGAAGTGTTGCTACAGCTGTACAGGGCCTTAGTGAGACTGCAGTTGGAGCACTGTTTATAGTTTCATGAATGAATAAGAAAGGATATACTTGCATTAGAAGCAGTTCAGATAAGGTTCACTTGACTGATTCCTGGGATGAAGGGGTTAGCTTATGAGGAAAGATTGAGCAGGTTGGGCCTAAACTCATTTGAGTTCAGAAGAATGAGAGGCAATCTTATTGAAACATATGTGATTCTGAGGGGGCTTGACAGGGTGGTTGGTGAGAATATGTTTCCACTCGTGGGGGAATCTAGAACTAGGGTGTACAGTTTAAAAATAAGGGGTCTCCCTTTTAAGACTATGATAAAGGGGAATTTCTTCTCAGAGGGTCGTTAATCTTTGAAATTCTCTTCCCCATTGACCAGTGGAGACTGGGTCATTGAATATATTCAAGACTGAGTTAGACAGATTTTTGATTGTCAAGGGAGTCAAGGGTTATTGGGAGCAGAAAGGAAAGTGGAATAAAGACCACATCAGATCAGCCATGATCTTATCAAATGATGAAGCAAGCTGGAAGGGCTGAATGGCCTACTCCTGTTCATAATTCTTATGTTTTTGTAGATTTGGTGATGAAAAACATAAATGGAAATAAACTAAAGGTGGGTCTTTAAGATTTCAAATAATGGAGCTGTGACTATTCCCTTTGCTGGCTAATTCCACTGTGGGATTGCCCTTGGAGGGAAAAAAGATTGTTGGTACACTGTCTTGGAAAAAATTGATCTTTGTAGTTTATGTGGGTAGCTCATGTTTTGTCATTGCCAAGGACACTAGGTGCTTGTTTCTGTCAGTTCCCACCAGCCCATTCCATGTTTTACAGAACACAGTCAGTCTATATCAATGATTTGGATGAAAGAACAAAATGTAATATTTCCAAGTTTGCTGACGAGACAAAACTAGGTGGGAATGTGAGTGGTGAGGAGGATGTTACGAGGCTTCAAGGCGATTTAGACAAGTTGAGTGAGTTTTTTTTATTCATTCATGGGATGTGGGCTTCGCTGGCTGGGCCAGCATTTATTGCCTACCCCTAGTTGCCCTTGAGAAGGTGGTAGTGAGCTGCCTTCTTGAACCGCTGCAGTCCATGTGGTGTAAGTACATCCACATTGCTGTTAGGAAAGGAGTTCAGGATTTTGACCCAGTGACAGTGAAGAAACGGCGATATATTTCCAAGTCAGGATGGTGAGTGATTTAGAGGGGAACTTCCAGGTGGTGGTGTTCACATGTGTCTGCTGCCCTTGTCCTTCTAGGTTGTAGTAGTCATGAGTTTGGAAGGTACTGCCGAAGGAGCCTTGGTGAATTCCTGCAGTGCATCTTGTAGATGGTGTACACTGCTGCGACGGTGCGTCGGTGGTGGAGGGAATGAATGTTTAAGGGTGCCAATCAAGCGGGCTGCTTTGTCCTGCCAAGTTTCTTGGGTGTTGCGGGAGCTGCACTCATCCAAGCAAGTGGAGAGTATTCCGTCACACTCCTGACTTGTGCCTTGTAGATGGTGGACAGACCTTGGGGAGTCAGGAGGTGAGTTACTCATCACAGGATTCCTAGCCTCCGACCAGCTCTTATTTATATGGCTAGTCCAGTTCAGTTTATGATCAGTGGTATCCTCCAGAATGTTGATAGTGGGGGATACAATGATGGTAATGCCATTGAATGCCAGGCGGCGATGGTTAGATTCTCTCTTGTTGGAGATGATCATTGCCTGGTACTTGTGAAATGTTACTTGCCATTATCAGCCCAAGCCTGGATATTGTCCAGCTCTTGCTACATTTGGATATGGACTGCTTCAGTATCTGAAGAGTTGTGAATGGTGCTGAACATTGCGCAATCATCAGCGAACATCCCCACTTCTGACCTTATATTGGAAGGAAAGGCAATGATGAAGCAGCTGAAGATGGTTGGTCTGAGGACATGACCTTGAGAAATTCCTGCAGTGATATCCTGGAGCTGAGATGACTGACCTCCAACAACCACAACCATCTTCCTTTGTTAAAAGCAAAATACTGCAGTTGCTGGAAATCTGAAACAAAAAATTGCTGGAAAAACTCAGCAGGTCTGACAGCGTCTGTGGAGAGGAAGACAGAGCTAACGTTTCGAGTCCGTACGACTCTTCATCAGAACTAAAGAGGAATAGAAATGTAGTGAAATATGAGCTGTTTAAGTGGGGTGGGACAGGTGGAGCTGGATAGAGGCCCAGTGATAGGTGGAGGCAAAAGAGAGATTGCCAAAGATGTCATAAACAAAGGGACAAAGGGGTGTTGACGGTAGTGATATTAGCTAAAGAATGTGCTAATGGTGACATTAAGGGTAGAAAGCAGGATTAGCAAATGACAGATGGCCCTAGTGGGTGTGGGGGGAAGGAATTGAAATAGACTAAAAAGTGGAGATAAAACTATGGATGGAAATAAATGGAAAAGAAAAAAATATATTAAAATATATAATAATTATTAGAAAAAAGGGGGTGAGGATGGAGGAGAGAGTTTATGATCTGAAGTTGTTGAACTCATTGTTGAGTCTGGAAGGCTGCAAAGTGCCTCATCGGAAGATGAGATGCTGTTCCTCCTGTGTGCGTTGAGCTTCACTGTAACATTGCAGCAGGTCAAGGACGGACATGTGGGCATGAGAGCAGGGTGGTGCGTTGAAATGGCAAGCGACAGGAAGCTCTGGGTCTTCTTTGTGGACAGACCGAAGATGTTCTGCAAAGCGGTCACTCAGTCTGCGTTTGGCCTCTCCAATTTAGAGGAGACTGCATTGGGAGCAGCAAATGCAGTAGACTAAATTGAGGGAAGTGCAAGTGAAGTGCTGCTTCACTTGAAAGGAGTGTTTGGGCCTTTGGATGGTGAGGAGGGGGAAGGAGAGGGGCAGGTGTTGCACCTTTTGCGGTTGCATGGGAAGGTTGCATGGAAAGGTGTCATGGGAGGAGGTTGAGGTGTAGGGGGTAATGGAGGAGTGGACCAGGGTGACCCGGAGGGAACGGTCCCTATGGAATGCCAACAGTGAGGGTGAAGGGAAGATGTGTTTGGTGATGGCATCATGCTGGAGTTGGTGGAAGTGGCAGAGGATGACCCTTTCAATGCGGAGGCTATTGGGTTGATAAGTCAGGACAAGGGGGACCCTATCATGGTTCTGGGAGGGAGAGGAAGGTGTGAGGGCAGATGCGTGGGAGATGGGCTGAACACGGTTGAGGGCCCTGTCAATCACCGTGGGTGGAAAAGCTCTGTTAAAGAAGAAGGAAGACATGTCAGAAGAACTGTTTTGGAAAGTGGCATCATCGGAACAGATCGGAACGGAGGAGAAGGAATTAAGAGAATGGGATGGAGTTCTTACAGGAAGCAGGGTGTGAGGAGCTAAAAACAAAAAAACTGCGGATGCTGGAAATCCAAAACAAAAACAGAATTACCTGGAAAAACTCAGCAGGTCTGGCAGCATCGACGGAGAAGAAAAGAGTTGACATTTCGAGTCCTCATGACCTTTCGGGTGTGAGGAGCTGTAGTCGAGGTAGCTGTGGGAGTTGGTGGTCTTGTAATGAATATTGGTGGATAGTCTATCACCAGAAATTGAGGCAGAGAGGTCGAGGAAGGGACGGGAAGTATCAGTGTTGGAGGGGTGGAAACTTGTGCTAGGTATGACTCCAACCAGCGGAGAGTTTTCCTCCTGATTCCCATTGACTCCAGTTTTGCTCGGGCTCCCTGATGCCACACTCGGTCAAATGCTGCCTTGGTGTCAAGGGCAGTCACTCTCACCTCACCTCGGGAGTTCAGCTCTTTTGTCCATGTTTGAACCAAGGCTGTAATGAGGTCAGGAGCTGAGTGGCCCTGGCAGAATACAAACTGGGCATCAGTGAGCAGGTTATTGCGAAGCAAGTGCCACTCAGTAGCACTGTTGATGACCCCTTTCATTACTTTACTGATGATGGGGAGTAGACTGATAGTGCGGTAATTGGACATGTTGGATTTGTCCTGCTTTTTGTGTACACGACATACCTGGGCAATTTTCCACATAGCCGGTAGACACCAGTGTTGTAGCTGTACTGGAACAGCTTGGCTAGGGGCGTGGCAAGTTCTGGAGCACAAGTCTTCAGTATTAATGCTGGAATATTGTCAGGGCCCGTAGCCTTTGCAGTATCCAAAGCCTTCAACCGTTTCTTGGTATCACGTGGAGTGAATCGATTTGGCTGAAGGCTGGCATCTGTGATGCTGGGTCCTCTAGAGGAGGCCAAGATGGATCAATGACTTCTGACTGAAGATTGTTGCGAATATTTCAGCCTTATCTTTTGCTGTGCTGGGCTTCTCCATCATTGAGGATGGGATATTTGTGAGTTGTTTAATTGTCCACCACCTTTCAAGACTGGATGTGCAGGACCGCAGAGCTTAAATCTGATCCATTGGTTGTGGGATCGCTTAGCTCTGTCACTTCCTGTTTATGCAGTTCGGCACACAAGTAGTCCTGTGTTATAGCTTCACCAGGTTGACCCTTCATTTTTAGGTATGCCTGGTGCTGCTCCTGGCATGCCCTCCTGCACTCTTCATTGAACCAGGGTTGATCCCCTGGCTTGATGGTAATGGTAGATTGCGGGATATGCCGGGCCATGAGGTTACAGATTATATTTGAGTATAATTCTGCTGCTGCTAATGGCCCACAGCACTTCATGGATGCCCAGTCTTGAGTTGCCAAATCTGTTCGAAATCTATCCCATTTAGCACAGTGGTAGTGCCACACAACACGATGGTATCCTCAGTGTGAAGGTGGGACTTCGTCTCCACAATGACTGTGCGGTGGTCACTCCTGCTGATATTGTCATGAACAGATGCAGCTGTGGCAGGCAGGTTGATGAGGATGAGATCAAGTATGTTTTTCCCCCTTGTTGGTTCCCTCACCACCTGCCGCAGACCCAATCTAGCAGCTATGTCATTTAGGACTCTCTTAGCTGGGTCAGTAGTCCCCCACCCAGAGTACATTCTGCGCCCTTGCCAGCCTCAGTGCTTCCTCCAAGTGATGTTAAACATGGAGGAGCACTGATGTATCAGCTGAGGGAGGGTGGTATGTGGTAATCAGCAGGTTTCCTTGCCCATGTTTGACACGATACCATGAGACTTCATTTGGAGTCAATGTTGTGGACTCCCAGGGCAACTCCCTCCCGATTGAATACTACTGTGCCAGTGGGACAGGACATACCCAGGGATGGTGATAGTGGAGTCTGGGACATTATCTGTAAGGCGTGATTCCGTGAGGATGACTATGTCAGGCTGTTGCTTGCCTAGTCTGTGAGACAGCTCTCCCAATCTTGGCACTAGCCCCCACATGGTAGTAAGGAGGACTTTGTAGGGTTGACAGAGCTGCAATTGCTGTTGTCGTTTCCACTGCCTAGGTCAAAGACAGGTGGTTTGTCCAGTTTCATTCCTTTTTTGAGACTTTGTAGCGGTTTGTTATAACTGAGTGGCTTGCTAGGCTCTTTCAGAGCGCATTTAAGAGTCAACCACACTGCTGTGGCATGTAGGTCAGATAGATTTCCTTCCCTAAAGGGTATTAGTGAACCAGGTGAGTTTTAACAACAATCTACAATGGCTTCATGGTCATCATTAGACTTTTAATTCCAGATTTTTATTGAATTAAAATTCCACCATCTGCCTTGGTGGGATTCGAACCCGGGTCCCCAGAGCATTACCCTGGGTCCAGCAACAATACCACTTCAACAACGCCTCCCCTGACTAGTGAAGTTTGAACAAGAACTTTTCATTAGGAACTTTGTCAAAGGCTTTTGAGAAACCTAGTATTGCACGTAAGTAATTTCCACTATTTCAAGACTTGAAGCTAGGTAATCAATCCATGCTTGCTCTTTATAAGAGCAACTCTTCTAGTCCCAATTCCCTTTTGAAAGCCTTAGTTGAAAATGCCTCCACCATATTCTTAGGCAGTGCATTCCTAATCATTCGCTGCGTTTTTTTTTATTTCGCTGTCATTTTTTTGCCAGTTACCTTAAATCTGTGCCCTCTCATTCTCGATTCTTTCACCGAGGGGAGAACAGTTTCTCCTTATTTACTCTGTCCAGACCCTTTATGATCTTGAACTCCTTTATCAAATCTCCTCTTAATCTTCATTTCTTTAAGGAGAACAGCCCCAGCTTCTCCAATCTCTCCATGTGTCTGAAGTTCCTCATCCCTGGGACCATTCTTGTGAATCTTTTCTGCACACTCTTGAATGCCTTCACATCCTTCCTTGAGTGTGGTACCCAGAACTGGACGCAGTACTCCAGTTGAGTCCAAATAGTGTTTTAAACAAGCTTAACATAACTTCCTTACTTTTGTACTCTCTGGCTTAAAGCCCAGGATCCTGTATGTTTTATTAGCTACTTTCTAAACCTGCCCTGTCACCTTCAATGATTTGTGCACATAAACCCTCAAGTTTGTGTTCCTATACTCCCTTCAGAATTGTATCTATATTTTATATTGTGCCTCCTTGTTTTTCCAACCAAAATGACTCACTTCACACTCTTCTGCATTAAATATCATCTGACATTTGCCTGCCTGCTCCATCATCCTGTATATGTCCTCTTGAAGTTTATCACTATCCTCCTTACAGTTCACAATACTTCCAAGATTTGTATCAGTTGCAAATTTTGAAATTGTGCCCTCTACACCCAAGCCTAGGTCATTAAAGGTCAGGGGTCCTAACTCATTTTCATGGGGAACCCCACGGTATAGCAGCTTCTTGCAGTCCGACAAACAACTACTCTCTGTTTCCTGTCACTTAGCCAATTTCGTATCCATTTTTTATTCCATGGGCTGTAACTTTTCTGTCAAGCCTCTTATGTGGTACTTAAAAAAAAGCCTTTTGGAGGCCCATGTACACTCCATCAACCACATTACTTTCATCAGCCCTCTCTGTTATTTCAGCAAAAAATTTCAGCTAGTTAGTTAAACACAATTTGCCCTTAACAAATCCATGCTGACTTTCCTTATTTAATCTGTATTTGTCCAAATGATTGTTAATATTGTCCTGAATTATCATTTCTTATAGCTTTCCCACCATCAAATTTAAAATGACTGACCTGTAGTTGCTCAGATTATCCTTGCATCCTTTTTGAACAAGGGTGTAACATTTACAATTTTCCAACCCTCTGGAACCACCCTGCATCAATGGAGGTTTGGAAAATCATGGCCAGTACCTCTGCAATTTCCACCCTTACTTCCCTCCCCAAACACAGACCTTCGGTCTGTCCGCAAGCATGACCCAGACTTTCCTGTCGCTTGCCATTTCAACACACCATCCTGCTCTCATGCCCACATATCCACCCTTGGCCTGCTGCAATGTTTCAGTGAAGCCCAACACAAACCGGAGGAACAGCACCTCACCTTCCGATTAGGTACTTTACAGCCTTCTGGACTTAACATTGGGTTCAACAACTTCAGACCATGAACTCTCTCCTCTATCTTCACCCCTTTTTAATCCCCTTTTGTTAAAATTTATTCTTATTTTTTATCCACCTATTTTCACTTTTATTCATTTATTCATTGTTTTATACCCCTTTTCCCTTCTCTAAACTTTTAACCCAACCACCACCCGCTTCCCCCACCCCACCCCCATATGGGCCACCTGTTACTCATTCCATGTTGTTCTTTCACAGAGTGCTGACCCTTGTTCTGCTATTAATACATTCTGCCTTCTTACCTTTATGCCACTATCAGCACCTCCTTTAGCCCTTATCACTACCATTAACAGTCCCTTTGTCTTTTTGTTCATGACATCTTTGTCAATCTCTCCTTAGCCCCTACATATTGCTTACCTTCTATCCAGCTTCACCTGCTCCAGCCCCTTAAACAGTATAAATTTCATCACATTTTTACCTCTCTCCATAGATGCTGTCAGACCTGCTGAGTTTTTCCAGCATTTTCTGTATTTATCCCCTCAGTATCCTTGGAGGCATCTCATCTGATTCTGGTGTCAAATCAACTTTTAAGTACAAGTAGCCTATCCAATATCTCCTCTTTATCAATTTTTAGCCCATCCAGTGTCTCAGCCACCTCCTTTCACCATGATTTGGGCACTCTTCTTTCTTGTTAAAGACAAATGCAAAGTATTAATTTAGTATCTCAGCAATGCCCCCCTGCCTCCATGCGTTAATCCCCTTTTAGGCCACCAGCCCCACTCCAGCTTTTACAACTGTTTTGACTATTCATATGCCTCTGGAAGACTTTTGGATTCCCTTTTCCCATACTCTCTCTTTGCTTCTCTTGTTCGTTTTATTTTTTCACTTCCCCTCTGCACTTTCTCAATGCAGTCTGGTTCTCACTTATCCACCTGACATCTGTCATATGCACCCTCTTTCTGCTTCAACTTACCCTTTATCTATTTTGCCATCCAGAGAGCTCTGGATTTGTTTGCCCTGTGTGCCCTGTCATGGGAATGGACCTTGACTGTACCTAAAGTATCTCCTCTTTAAAGGCAGCCTATTGTTGAGTTACAGGTTTACCTGCCAATCTTTGATTGCAATTTACCTGGGCCATATCCGTTCTCACCCCAATGAAGTTGGCCCTCCCCCAATTAATTATTTTTACTCTGGATTGCCTCTTGTTCATTTCGATTGCTAATTATCAATATCCTCCTCATGCTTCTAAGTTTTGTGTCATCTGCAAATTTTGAAATTGTGCCCTGTACACTTAAGTCTAGACCTTTAAAATATGTCAGAAGTTCGAACCCTTTTCTCTGGGGAACACCACTGTATACCTTCCTGCTGTCTGACAAACAACCATTCACAACTACTCTCTCTTTCCTGTCACTTAGCCAATTTCGTATCCATGCTGTTTTTTATTCCATTGGCTCTAACTTTGCTGTCAAGCCTGTCATGTGGTACTTAAAAAAGAAGCCTTTTGGAGGCCCATGTACGCCTTCATCAACCCTCTCTTATCAAAAAATTTCAGCTAGATAAACATGATTTTCCCTTAAGAAATCCATACTGGCTTTCCTTAGTTAATCCATATTTGTCCAAGTGACTGTTAATGTTATAATATTAAACATTATAGTGCTATGGTCACTGTACCCTAAATGTTTCCCAACTGACACTCGATTTCCTTAACCCATCTCATTCCCAAGAACGAGTTCCAGCAATGCCTTCTTCCTCATTGGACTGGAAACATATTGGTGGAGGAAATTCTTCTGAACACATTCTAGAAACTTTTGCCAGTCTCTGCCCTTTACACTATCACTCTCTCAGTTTATATTAGGATAATTTAAGTTCCCCATTATAGGTACTCTAAAAATCTTACAGTCTCTGTAATTCTCTTGCAAATTTGTTTCTCTATATCTTTCCTACTAGTTGGTGGCTTATAGAATACATCCAGTAATGTAGTAATGCGCCTATCTTAGCTCTAACCAAATAGATTCTGAACTTGATCCCTATAGGCCATCCTCTCTCTCTCTCTCTCTCTCTCGAGCCCTGCAATATTCTCCTTAATCAGTACTTCTCTCCATCTCCTTTCTTTCCTTCACTATCTTTCCTGTATACTTTGTATCCAGCAATAAAAACAGAAATTGCTAGAAAAACTCAGCAGGTGTGGCAGCATCTGTTGAGAGAGAATCAGAGTTAACATTTCAAGTCCAGTGTAACTTTTCTTCGAAACCATGGTGTGGTACCAAGAGCAATCTGGAGATTACTACCTTTGAGGTCCTGCTTGCTAGTTTCTTTTGGAGCTCCCTAAACTCTGCCCGCAGCACCACGTTCCTCTTTTTACCAATGTCATTAGAACAGATCAGTGCTAGGGCCTCAACTATTTACAATCTACATCAATGATTTGGATGGAGGGACGGAATATATGTTGGCTACGTTTGCCAATGACAACAAAATATATAGGAAGAGGAGGTGGAGACACTGCAAAGAGATGTAGACGAGTTAAGTGAGTGGGCAAAAAATTGGACAGATGGAGTTTAACGTGGGAAAATGTGAACTTGTTCACTTTGGCAGGAAGAATAGAAAAGCAATATTCTATTTAAATGGAGAGAGATTGCAGAACTGTGGTACAGAGGGATCTGGGTGGCTTGGTATATGAATCACAAAAAGTTAGTATGCAGGTACAGCAAGAGATTATGAAGGCAATTGGAATGTTGACATTTATTGTGGATAAAAGGAAATAGTGGATGTACTGTATTTAGATTTCCAGACGGCATTTGATAAGGTGTCACATCAAAGGTTATTGTGGAAAATAAAAGCTCATGGTGTAGGGGGCAACATATTGGCATGGATAGAAGATTGGCTAGCTAACAGGAAACAGAGCAGGCATAAATGGGTCATTTTATGTTTGGCAAGATGTAAAGAGTGCTGTGCCACAGGAATCAGTGCTGGGGCCTCAACTTTTTACCATTTATATAAATGACTTGGATGAAGGGACCAAAGGTACGGTTACTAAATTTGCTAATGACACAAAGATAGGTGGGAAAGTAAGTTGTGAAGAGGTCATAAGGAGGCTACAAAGGGATATAGATAGGTTAAGTGAGTAGACAAGATCTGGCAATTTGAACATAATGTGGGAAAATGAGAAATTCTCCATTTTGGTAGGAAGAATAAAAAAGAAGTATGTTATCTAAATAGTGAGAGATTGCAGAGCTCTGAGATTTTTTTTATCCATTCATCATGGGATGTGGGCATCATTGGCTGGGCCAGCATTTATTGCCCATCCCTAATTGCCCGTGAGAAGGTAGTGGTGAGCTACCTTCCTAAACTGCTGCAGTCCATGTGGTGGAGGAACAGCCACAGCGCTGTTAGGGAGGGAGTTCCAGGACTTTGACCCAGCAAAGGTGAAGGAATGGTGATATATTTCCAAGTCAGGATGGTGATTGGCTTAGAGGGGAACTTGCAGGTGGTGGTGTTCCCATACATCTGCTGCCCTTGTCCTTCTCAATGGTATTGATTGTGGGTTTGGAATATGCTGCATAAGGAGCCTTGGTGAGTTTCTGACTGCTCCTTGTAGATGGTACACACTGCTGCCATTGTTCATCAGTGGTGGAGGGAGTGAATGTTTGTAGAAGGGTGACAATCAAGCAGGCTGCTTTGGCTTGGACAGTATTGAACTTCTTGAGTGTTGTTGGATCTACAGTCATCCAGGCAAGTAGGGAGTATTCTATCACACTCCTGACTTGTGCCTTGTAGATGGTGGACAGGCTTTGAGGAGTCAGGAGATGAGTTACTCGTCGCAGAATTCCTAGCCTCTGACCTGCTCTTGTAGTCACAGTATTAATTTGGCTAGTCCAGTTCAGTTTATGGTTAATGGTAACCCCAGGACACTGATAGTGGGGGATTCAGCGATGGTAATGCCATTGAATGTCATGGGGCGATGGTTAGATTTTCTCTTGTTGCAGATGGTCATTGCCTGCCACTTGTGTGACATAAATGTTATTTGCCACCTGTCAGCCCAAGCCTGGATATTGTCCAAGTTTTGCTGTGTTTGGACATGAACTGCTTCAGTATCTGATGAGTTGCAAATGGTGCTGAACATTGTGCAATCATCAGCGAACATCCCCATTTCTGACCTTATGATGGAAGAAAGGTCATTGATGAAGCAGCTGAAGATGGTTGGGCCTAAGACATTACCCTGAGGAACTGCTGCAGCAATGTCTAGGAATTGAGATGATTGACCTCTAACCACAACAACCATCTTCCTTTGTGCTAGGTATGACTCCAACCAGCGGAGAGTTTTCCCCCAATTCCCATTGACTGCAGTTTTACTCTGGTTCCTTGATGCCACACTCTGTCAAATGCTGCCTTGATGTCAAGGGTGGTCACTCTCACCTCGCCTCGAGTTCAGCTCTTTTGTTCATGTTTTGACCAAGGCTGTAATGAGGTCGGGAACTGAGTGGCCCTGGCGGAACCCAAACTGAGTGTCAGTGAGCAGGTTTTTGCTAAACAAGTGCTGCTTGATAGCACTGTTGATGATCCCTTCCCGCCACTTTACTGCTGATTGAGAGTAGACTGATGGAGTGGTAATTAGCTGGATTGGATTTGTCCTGCTTTTACTGTACCAGACATACCTGGGCAATTTTCCACATTGCTGGGTAGATGCCCAGTGTTGTAGCTGGTGCAGAGGAATCTGGGTGTAATTAGGAAAGCTAATAGAACGTTATTGTTTATTGCGAGGGGAATTGAATAGAAAAGTAGGGAGGCTATGCTTCTGTTGGACACAACATTGATGAGACCACATCTGGAGTACTGTGTATAGTACTGGCCCCCTTATTTAAGGAAGGATGTAAATGCATGGGAAGCAGTTCAGAGATGGTTTTGGCTAAAACCTGGAATGGATGGGTTGCCTTATGAGGAAAGGTTGGACAGGCTAGACTTGTATCCGCTGGAATTTAGGAGAGTAAGAGGTGACTTGATTGAAACAAAAGATCCTGAGGGGTCTTCACAGGGTGGACGTGGAAAATATGTTTCCTTTTGTGGGGGAATCTAGAACTAGGGGTCACTGTATAAAAATAAGAGGTCGGCCATTTGAGACAGCGATGTGGAGAAAATTTTTCTGTCAGACAGAGGGTTGTGAGTCTTTGGAACTCCCTTCCTCAAAAAGTGGTGGAAGCAGAGTCTTTGAATATTTTTAAGGCAGAGCTAGATAGATTCTTGATTAACAAGGTGGTGAAAGATTATCGGGGGATAAGTGGGCATATGGGGCTGAGGTTACAAGCAGATTAGCCTTGATCTTATTGAATGGTGGAGCAAGCTTGAGGGGCTGAGTGGCCTACTCTTGCTCCTAATTCGTATGTTTGTATTGCAAGGGGAATGGAATATAAAAGTAAGGAAGTTTTACTGCAGTTGTACAGGGTCTTAGTGAGACCAGCCTGGAATACTGTGTACAGTTTTAGTCTCCTTATTTGAAAAAAGATGTAATTGCTTTAGAAGCAGTCCAGAGTAAGTTCACTTGACTTATTTCTGGGATGAGAGGCTTTTCTTATGAAGAAAGGTTGGGCCTATACCCATTGGAGTTTAGAAGAATGAGAGGTGATCTTATTTCAACATCTGAGATCCTGAGGGGATTTGATAGGAGGACGTTTCCACCTATGGGAGAGACTAGAACTAGGGGACACAGTTTAAGAATAAGAGGTCTACCATTTAAGACCAAGGGTCGCTAATATGTGGATTTCTCTTCCTCAGAAAGCAGTGGATGCTGGGTCATTGAATTTATGCAAGAAGAGTTAGGCAGATTTTTGATAAACAAAGGAGTCGAGGGTTATGGGGAACAGACAGCAAAGTGAAGTTGAGACGTAACCGGATTAGCAGTGATCTTATTGAATGTTGGAGGTGCCTTGAGAGGCTGAATGGCCCACTCCTGCTTTGAAGTCCTGTGTTCCAGTATATCTATCATAACCACTGTTCACCCTCGCCCCACAGAGTGGCTTAGTGACATCCTTAACCCTGGCACCAAGGAAGCTATATGCTATTCTGATTCGCTCTCCACTAGCATGCACTTACGCTGTGGAGTGATCACATCTATAAATGAGCTATCTACAAAACTCTGAACCTGACAGATATGGCACAGCGACTACAGATGCTGCTGAGGCTTCAAAACCTGGCACTTGAGCTGCTGCTGCTAATGACACTTCCTAGCTCCTGCATAAGTGGTTATCCGGGACACAAGAAGCAGCTGGAGTTCCCACATGGGACAGACTGTGCACTCCAAGACATCAAGTTGCCCTGTTATGCTTTTGTTGAATAGACTATTAAACTTACTACTTAAATAAAAATTGGCTGACCAGTTATTCTCCAATCAGCTATTTCTCGTATGCTAACATCACTTTGATTTAAAGGTAAGTTAACTGAAATGATTAGAGAAAGGCTTAGATTTTAATCTACTAAACAACTCAATCTTCTTTAGTTTTGCTATCCCCTATTATTTAACTTATAACTAATTTTTAATTGAATTGATTGATTAATGAGCACTGATTTTAATTATATGTTAAATGATCAAATTGGCTTTAGATTTTATGCTGTTTATTTGATGAAATCTAAAACAAATAGCTTGTATTCCCTCTTTTACAATCCAATCCGTACCTTGTTTGAACTATTAACGTTAATCGTCTCTAGACTAATGCCCTGCACCAATAAACTTATTAATTTACTTACTGATGTACTTAGCCAGATTAAAATTTTAATTTCTCAGCTCCTACTTTGAATGAATGCTTTGTACATAGAGAGAAAAAAAAAATACCCACCAACCAATCTCTTACTTTCTTCCCTGCGTCATCATACTTTGAATTAATTTTCTCTTTTCTTTGAATGTGGTCACTAAGCCCTGAACCTGCGCCACCAGAACCACCCCCCCGCTTCCACACATCTCCGATACTCCCCTCAGCTCTGAACCACTCCCCCCACAGCTCATTATGTCCCTCCTGCAGCTCATACAATCCCCCCACAGCTCTTAGCACCCTCTCCCTGCAGCTCTGAACCCCCCCCCCCATCACAGTTCTGAATCTCCCCCCACATACCTCTGAATGCTCCATAGCTCAAAAGCCCTCCCTGCAGCTATGAATCGCACCCCACCCCCCACAGCTGAATCCCCTCACCTCTCACTGCCTAGCACCCCCCGCCCCCCCCCCGCGTCTCTGGATCCCCATGCCCCCTCCCCTCCTCACCCTGCAGCTCTGAATTCCCTCACCCTCTACCCCCACCCACGCGCAGCCCCCGAGAACCCCCTCACCCCCACAGCTCCAAACGCCCCCCCAAAATCACTTTATACCTGCTAGGCTTGCTGTGTTCCTGCTGTTCTGATGGATTGGAATGCACCCCTGAAAGAGTGTTGGAAACAGAATCAGTCGTAACTTTCAAAAGGGAAAGCATAAATACTTGAAAGAGGAAAATATTGCAGGCCTATGGGCACATTGTGGGGGAGTGGGACTCGTAGCTTGTTTGAAGAGCCAGCACATGCACAATGGACTGAGTGGCTTCCTTCAGTCTTCTGTAATTCCACTGGTCCTGACAGTGTGATTATTTCAGTCAGCAGTAGTTCTTGAAGTAGCCTGGAGGTCACTGCATTAATCTGTTCGTCTTTTCACCTCGATGTCTGAATATTCATAATTTTGTGATCAAAAGCAATCTTAAATAATTGATACCGTGCACGGTTGGCTAGACCGTCCCTTAGGACCTTTGGACCTTTAAAGGAGATGTACACGTAGGTGTTTCATTATAAACTATTCTCATCATCTAGGTTATTTCTCTGAATAAAATCTTCTTTGTATTGGGCATTTGAACTGTTAGTTTATTTCCCTCCCCCATGGAGCCCCCCATTTAGGGTTTCCGCATTCAGCAGGGACCTGCTTAGCTGACATCTGAAAGCTATTGGACCCACCGTGGAGTAACACTGGAGTGGAAAAGGCCATTAGGCCCAAATAGCAGATCCCTTTTTAATTGATCTCAACCCAACCCACTTGCCTTCCCACTTTATCTCCTAACCCCGTTGCTCTTCAGAAGCTCGTGTAATTGTCCGAGATTATTTGTATGATATTCAAACCCACATCAGTACAATGTACATTTTTTGAAAATTCAAATTCTTTTCACATTAACTTGTTGAATTATATGCTGGTTAAAGGGACATGGTTTTTAGCACATCCTTTTGCATTAATTTTTTGCAGCTTTCATTTGGCTTTTTACTCACAGAAATACACAGATTCATGTTTCATCAGCTTTTTGTCCCACATGCACAAAATATTTCACCATCAGAATCAACAACTGCAGACCCATCCTAATGTTAAGTCAGAGTGACAAAATAAACTGGGAGAGATACCTTGTGGAATGGTTGTAGATACAGCGACACTCCAATGTAGATTTGGATTACGAACCCTCCTGATTTACCTAGATTCTCCAGAAATTAAGATCAATCTTCAGGAAACAGCTGTGAGAGAAAGGTCATCGAAGCATTAATAAAATGTCTATTTCATTTCCTTTGGACACTTCCATGTATTCTAAAAATATTAGAGATGAGAAAAAAGATTTTGTCTGGCAGTCAAGATTTGTTCACTCAGGTAACAGAGTTCATTCATCTTCCAATTGACTGTGGGCAGATGGGGGTCTGTGAGGCTGGACATATTGGACAGCCAGTGGTGTTTAGAGGTAGGAAATGAGGTGATGAAACATCCAGGAATGCACCCTTGATTCCTTGAGAAATTGAAAATCTTTACCAGCCTTAAATGTATTCAATGATGGTGCATCCACAACATCTGGGATGGAGAATTCCGAAGATTTACAACCCTTTGAGTAAAGAAATTTCTCCTCATCTCAGTCTTATATTATCACTCCTTATTCTGAGACTGTGCCACTGTGTCCTAGATTCCCCATCCAGGGGAAACAACCTCTCAGTGTCTAGTCTGGCAACCCCCTTCAGAACCTCATATGTTTCAGTGAGGTTACCTCTCATTTTTCTAAATTCCAGAGAATATAGAGCCAATTTACTCAGCCTCTCATCATAGGACAACCCTCTGATCCTAAGGACCAATCCAGTGAACTTTCGCTGCACTGCCTCCAAGGCAAGTATAGAGTGTGTAAGGACAGAGGGACCCGGGGGTTGCGTGTGCATAGATTTTTGAAGATGGCAGAACATATGGAGAGGTATTAATAGCGGCATTGAGTACAATAGGTGGGAAGTTATGTTAGGCCACAACTACAATTCTATGTTCAGGTCTGGTCACCACTCTTTAGGAAGGATATGAGGGTCCTTGAGAGGGTGCAGAGGAGATTTATCAGAATGGGTCCAGGGATGAGGGATTTTAATTACAAGGTTAGGTTGGAGAAACTGATGTTCTGTAAAGGAGATTGAGAGGCAATTTGTCAGTGGTGTACAAGATTATGACAGATTTAGATAAGGAAGACAAGGAAAAAAAACATTCCCATTAGCTGATGGTACAAGGAGTAGGGGGACACAGATTTAAGGTTGCAGGGGAAATGTGAAGAAGGTCTTTTTTATACAGCAATTGGTAATCACCTGGAACTTGCTTCCCATGAGGGTAGCGGAAGCAGAGATGATCTATGATTTCAAAGGAAATTGTTGGGCACTTGAAGGAAAAAACTTTTGGGACTACTTTTGCTTCCTTCTGTGTTGTAAATGACTTTTGAAAGCCACAAATCCCTTTTGAAAGCCACAATTGAACCTTCCTGCACCAAACTCTCACACAGTGCATTCTGGATCCTAACCACTCACTTATTAAAAAGTCAGCTGTGATTATTTTGCCAATCACCTGATATCAGTGTTCCCTGGTTCTCGACACTTCCGTCAATGGAAACAGTTTATCCTCATCTACCCTGACCAGAACCCTCATAATTTTGAATTCCTCTATCAAATCTCCTCTTAATTTTCTCGTCTCCAAAGAGATCAACCCCGGCTTGTCCACTTCCCCTTATCCCTGGAACCATTCTCGTAAGTCTTTTCTGCACTGTCTCTAAAGCCTTTGCATCTTTCACACAATACTTAAGTTAAGGCCAAACCACCGTTTTATAAAGGTTCACTACAACTTCCTTGCTTTTGTACTCTGTGCCTCTATTTATAAAGCCCTTTTAGCCATTTTCTTAACCTGCCCTGCCACGATTTGTGCCTTTGCCCTGTTTATAATTATAACTTTTACTTGATATTGCCTCTCCTCATTCTACCCGCCAAAATGAATCAATTAACATTTCTCTTCATTAAATTTCAACTGCCACTCGTCCACCCATTTCACCAACAGGTCTATGTCCTCTTGAAGCCTATCACTATTCTCCTCACAGTTTCCAAACTTCCAAGTTTTGTGTCACCTGCAAATTTTGAAATTGTTCCAAGCACATGCAATTCTAAGTTAATGTATATTGACAAAAGCAGTGGTCCCAGTACTGCCCCTGGGGAATACCACTGTATACCTTCCTCTAGCCAAACAATTGTTCACCACCAGCCTGTTCCCTGTCACTCAACTAGTCACTGCTCCTTTTATTCAATGGGTACCAACTTTGCTGACAAGCCTATTATGTGACACTGTAAAAAAAAAAACTGCCTTTTGGAAGTCCATGTACACCATATCAACCACATTAGCCTCATAAACCCTCTCTGTTACATCATCAAAAAAACTCAACCAAGGAAATCTTTCCAGTGGGGGGAGGACAAGTAACCAGAGGACACAGCTTTATGATGATTGGCAAGTCTGTGAATTGCTACAATCTGAAATGTGCTGTCTGCATGGTTGTTGGAGGCAAATTAAGTAGTAACTTTCAAAGGGAAATTGGGATAAATACTTGAAGGGACAACATTTGAAGGGAATTGGGACTAATTGGATAGCTCTTTCAAAGCTTCAGTGCAGGCATAATGGATTGAATGGCCTCATTCTATGGTGTTTTATGATTCTTTGAATAGCTGCCCTCTTTGTTTTGAAATGTGCCTCATGGATCGCATTGGCCCCTGCTAATCACCTGACAGCATATCACATGGTTAACATGACAAATTAGATGTGAATGCTACACTTGGACATACAGAAATGTTTAGCACATAGATTTATGTAATTTATACATTGCGGGTACCCTATATCATTGCAAGTGTTGAACAGCTAACATCACAGGTAAAAACATAATTTACTGTATGAAACTCTGTCTCCCATGAGGCTGCAGTTTGGCAACAGAAGTGAAATGGATTTCAGACAGTTGCATATTCCTTTTATTTGGAGGCCAATCTTTGGTGATGTGGCTGGTGCTGTAAATTGGAAAATAATTTTAATATTGTGGCTGTGTGGTCACAATCAGATTATAGAACCCCGAGCCCCATTCGAAGTAGAATCGTGTATGTCAGCATTTAGTGTACCCACAAAATTGGGAGTGAACATTCACTTGTATGTCTGGTTCTCTGCCCATACTATAATAACGAACAGTAGACCACTGACCACGTGAAGCACTTGTGACTGACTTCATAGCTTGAGGCTTTTGTTGAATAAAGGGCATCCTGCTGTCTTCTGGGTCATGAGCACTTCATAATTTCCACTTAAAGAAAAGCTAAATTAAGTGACTCTTTTTTGCTTCTTTTATCACTCTATCTAAAAAGTGCACATTTCTCATTGCTGTATTTATAGCTCTTTGTGCTCGCTCACTTAGGCCTCTTGAGTTCTAAAGAATGACGTCTTTTACGGTTTAAACAGGAACCTGTTTTGGTTAAATGACATTGCTGAGAAATTAAGACACCTCAGAAAGGCCACACCTACAGACGTCAAACTCATTTAGGTAATAAAACCAATGTCACCAGAGGCTGTCCTTGCATGGGAACTATCTGTCCCTTGGAGCAATAACGCAGGAGGATGTTGCCATGGAAACTCAGGACATCTAACTCAATGAACAGCGATATAAGTGGCAAAGGTAGTTGCACAATGAAATAGAGAAAAAAGTGAATAATGCAATGCCATTAACTGCTGCTGTGTAGTTCCTTGTCGAGACCTTTCACTTCTTTTTTAAATGTATCCAATTTTTAAAAAGTATCAATGTTATTTCTCTGATGCTGAGAGCAGCACAAATAGGAAACTGCAACTGATGAGAATAGTAATAACAAACCTATGCTCTACTCTAAATAGGAACTAAAACTGAAGAAAAGAAGAACCCATGAGCCAACCTAGCTAACCCATTGAGCTAAACAGGTAATTGCATTAAGAGGGGCTTTAATTTCCTCTGGTGCATCACTGGTTAATGGGTTTGCATTTTTTTTTAATTACTTTATGCTCAGTTTCAACAGTTTATTTCTAAATTAATTAACACCTATGATAAAATAATTCATAAAGGAACTTAGTGCATACAGCTTACCAGATGCAGCCCAATAGAAAATGAAAGTCCCCAGGAGTTTTGCCCAAGCCGGTAGCTTCAGCAGATAATCTTAATCAAAGTTAGTTATCCCTCATGCACATGGCAGGCACTAACCCAGCCAATGTATAGTTAGGAGATTTTCTGTTTGAGTAGGTAGGATGACTCTGGTTACAAACCAACTAAAGAACTTGGTAAAATGAGCACATTTCTTTTTCATGCAAACGTATACAACTTGCTTACCAGCTGAAGCTGACTCAGTTATATAATTCCCTTGATATTGCTCAGTTTCAGGACCTTTGTCGTGTTCCATATCTCGTTCCTGTTGCACACTTCCTTAGGATGCTTAAACCATGTTCCATATGTGGTCTCTGATCTATTTCTCCAACTTTGCAATTTAACCTTGTTTCAAGGCTTCATTAACATGTGAGCAGGATCTCTGAAGCCACGGACAGTTCGGAATAAACCAAGCAGAACTTTCAGTTCCGTCAGCAAGCAGATCACCTGAGCAAGCTCTTCAGTGTTCACATTGATCTATATTCTATCAAGAACAGATGGGGCTTTGACAAACTTTCATCTAACGTTTATGAGATTTGTCATTGATGATTCATGTCTAATATTGGCTTTAAGTGAGAAACAAAACTGAAGCCAGTAAGGGTGTTTTTCCTCGATCCTGCACTGATCTCCCAAACCCAATGTGATTGTGACTGCAGACTTGGAAATTTGTAAAGGAAAGAGCTGCCAGTAACTTTAAGATGCCATGGATGAAGAGATTTGAAACAATTAACATTGATGAAGAGGGCTTATGAGGACTAGGAAAATAGGATCAGGAGGAGGCCATTTAATCCTCGAGCCTGTTCCACCATTCACTGAGATCATGGCTGATCTCTCACTTAACTCCATTTTATCCTCTTTTCTCTAATATCACTGGTTAACAAAATGAATTAATCTCAGTTTTAAAATTAACAATTGGTCTCCCACCCGTTGCCATTGTGGAAGAAAGTTCCAAACTTCTACCACCCTTTTTTATGAAGAAGTCCTTCTTAATTTGACTCCTGAAAGGTCTGGTTCTAATTTTTGACTGTCCCCCACTGCCCCCACCTCCAAACCCTAGACTCCCAAACCAGCAAAAGAGTTTCTTTCTATCTGTCTGGTCCCCTTAATATCTTGGAAACTTAGATCGATGTGGTTTAGATAGACCCACAGGGCTGTTAGGTAGGGAGTTCCAGGATCTTTACCCAGCAACAGTGAAGGAATGGTGAGTGGCTTTCAGGGGAACATCCAGCTGGTGGTGGTTGTCCTTCTGGATAGTAGAGATCATGGGTTTGGAAGGCGTTGTCTAAGAAGGCTTGGTGAGTTCCTGCAGTGTATCTTGTAGTTGGTAGACACTGCTGCCACTGTGGGACAGTGGTGGAGGCAGTGAATGTTTCTGGATGGGGTGCCAATCAAGCGGGCAGCTTTGTCTTGGACGGTGTCAAGTTTCTTAAGTGTTGCTGGAGCTGCACACATCCAGGCAAGTGGAGAGTATTCCATCACACTCCTGACTTGTGCCTTGTAGATGGTGGCCTGGCTTTGGGGAGACAGGAGGTGAGTTACTCTCTGCAGGCTTCCTAGCCTCTGACCTGCTCTTGTCGCCACAGTATTTATATATGTCAATGGGCAAAGATTAGATTCTATCTTATTGTAGATGGTCATTGTTCTGCACTTGTGTGGCGCAAATGTTATTTGCCACTTGTCAGCTCAAACCTGGATATTGCCCAGGTCTTGCTGCATTTGGCCACAGGCTCAGTACCTGAGGAGTCGCGAATGGTGCTGAACATTGTGCAATCATCAGTGAACATCCCCATTTCTGACCGTATGATAGAAGGAAGGTCATTGATGAAGAAGCTTAAGATAGTTGGGGCTAGGACACTACCCTGAGGAACTCCTGCAGTTATGTGCTGGAACTGAGGTGATTGACCTCCAACCATAAACTACCACTTCCTTTGTGTTAGTTACGACTCCAACCAGCAGAGCTTTTTCCCCCGATTCCCATTGACTCCAGTTTTGTTCGGGCTCCCCGATGCCATACTTGGTCAAATGCTGCCTTGATATTAAAGGCAGTCACTCTCACGTCACCTATGGAGTTCAGTTCTTTTGTTCATGTTTGAACCAAGGCTGTATGAGGTCAGGAGCTGAGTGACCCTGGCGGAACCCAAACTGAGCTTCAGTGAGCAGGTTATTGCTAAGCAAGTGCCGCTTGATCGCACTGTTGATGACACCTTCCATCACTTAACTGATGATGGAGTGTAGACCGACGGAGCACATGTCTTCAGTACCATAGCCAGAATATTGTCAGGGCCCTTAGCCTTTGCACTATCCAGTGCCTTCAGCTGTTACTTGATATCACATTGAGTGAATCAATTTGGCTGAAGACTGGCATCTGTGATGCTGGGGTCCTTCAGAGGAGGCCGAGATGGATCAATGACTTCTGGCTGGAGATTGTTGTGAATGCTTCAGCCTTATCTTTTGCACAGATGTGCTGGGATCCTCCATCATTGAGGATGGTGATATGTGTGGAGCCTCTTCCTCCAGTGAGTTGTTTAATTGTCCACTACCATTCACGACTTGATGTGGCAGGACTGCAGAGCTTATAACTGATGTTAGTTGTGGAATCACTTAGCTCTGTCTATTATTTGCTGCTTACGCTGTTTGGCACTCAAGTAGTCCTGTGTTGTAGCTTCACCCGGTTGACACCTCATTTTTAGGTATGCCTGGTGCTGCTCCTGGCATGCTCTCCTGCACTCCTCATTGAACCAGGGTTGACCCCCTAGCTTGATGGTAAAGGTAGAGTGGGTGATATACTGGGCCATGAGATTACAGATTGTGGTTGAGTACAATTCTACTGCTGCTGATGGTCCATTGCGCCTCATGGCTGCCCAGTCTTGAGTTGCTGGATCTGTTCAAAATCTATCCCATTTAGCACGATGGTAGTGCCATACAACACGATGGAGGGTATCCTCATGTGAAGATGAGACTTCGTCTCCACAAGGACTGTGCTGTGGCTACTCCTAATGATACTGTCATGGACAGATGCATCTGTGGCAGGCAGGTTGGTGAGGATGAGGTCAAGTATGTTTTTCCCTCTTGTTGGTTCTCTCACTACCTGCCGCAGACCCAGTCTAGCAGCTATGTTATTTAGTACTCGGCCAGCTCGGTCAGTGGTGGTGCTACAGAGCCACTCTTGGTGATGGAAGTTGAAGTACCCCACCCAGAGTACATTCTGCACCCTTGCCACCCTCAGTGTTTCCTCCAAGTGATGTTCAACATGGAAGAGCACTGATTCATCAGCTGAGGAGGGGGTGGTGCGGTACATGGTAATCAGCAGGAGGTTTCCTTGCCTATGTTTGACCTGATGCCATGAGATTTTATGGGATCTGGAGTTGAGGTTGAGGACTCCCAGGGCAGCTCCTTCCCAACTGTATACCACTGTGTTGCCATCTCTGCTGGGCCTGTCCTGCCGATGTGACAGGACATACCCAGCGATGATGATGGTGGTATGATTCTGACTATGACTATGTCAGGCTATTGCTTGACTAGTCAGTGAGACAGCTCTCCCAATTTTGGCACAAGCCTCCAGATGTCAGTGAGGAGGACTTTGCAGGATCAACAGGGCTGAGATTGCTGTTGTTGTTTCCGGTGCCTAGATTGATACCAGGTGGTCCGTCCTGATTCATTCCGGTCCGGTTTCATTCTTGTCCGGTAGACAGGAAAGACCCGTTTCCCCTAGCTGAAGAGTCAGTTACCAGGGGACCTAGGTTTAAGGTGATTGGTAGAACTATTAGAGGGAGCACGAGGAAAAGCTTTTTCACCCAGAGGGTGATGGGCGTCTGAAAGTCACTACCTAAATTGGTGGTTGAAGCTGAAATGCTCAACTCATTTAGAAGATACCTGGATCTACATTTGAAGTGCTGTAACCTGCAAGGCTATGGACCAGGTGCTGGAAAGTGAGATTGTTTTTCTTCTTATTTGGTTGGCGCAGACATGTTGGCTGAATGGCCTCTTTCTGTGCCGTAACCTTCCTATGGTTAATGTAATCCCATTTTTTTAAATGTGAAATATTTAGAACAGAGGGCAGAAGAAAGCTCTTTAGAAAGAGTTAAGGCCATGGAGCTCACTTGGAGGGTTAGTCGTTGAATCATAAACTATGTCAATATTCAAGAATAGATTGAAAAGGGGCATAATGGAAAAGGGTTTAAGGGATATTGGAGCTGGGTTGGTAAATGTGATTAGGGCTACTTGCTCACAGTGTGACAAATGTGCCTTGTTCCCTGACCATGTCTGTGCAGGCTCCTTGCTAGAGCAATCCAAAATGAGTTCCACTGCCCTTTCTCCCCATAACTCTTGTATTTCCCATTGATTCAAATCTTTATATTATAGGGAGCTGTAAGAAATAACAATAGAGAAAGTAAACACAAAACAATGTTTTGATACACCAACTCAGCAGACTTGAGTGCACAGTGTCAGGGCTGTGAAGGGCAGGCTTAGGATAAGCTGTTGGGACATATTTCTTCCACATAGGGTGGTCAGCAGTTTAGATTTCTCTCATCTCTCCCCCACTGTCATGCTGTTTCTCCTTTTTTATCTGTTCACGTTTCTTCTTTCTCCCCACCCCCTACATGCACTCTCTCCTGCATTGTCTCTCCCACTCTGTTAACTCTGTATCTCTTTCTTTCTGTCCCTGTCTTGATGTCTCCCTCTCCTGTCTCTGACACTCTCTGCTTCTCTCTCTCTTCCCCCCCCCACCCTCTCCCTCTCTCTCTCTCTCTCTCTGTCCCTCTACCCCTCCCTCTCTCTCCTCTCATTTTCCCTTCCCTTGCACTCATTCCCACTCTCTTGGTAAAAGAGAAATATTTTAGTAAGTGAGATGTTATAACCTGGAATATGCTGCCTGATAGGAAGTAGATTCAATAGTAACTTTCAAAAGGGAATTGGATAAATACTTGAAAAGGAAAAATTGAACGGTTTTGGGGAAAGAGCTGGGGAGTGGGCCTAATTCAGTAGCTTTTCAAAAGCTGGCATAGGCATGATGGGCTGAATGGCTCCTGTGTTGTATCATTCTATGCTTTGACTTTCACCATTGCTTGTTCTCCTTCTTGCTGTCACGCATTCTCACCCTGTACTACACACAAGTACCTATCACAATGTTGACCATGAGCACCGAAGGTAATTTTCAACAACAGTTAAGACAATTAATAGCACTGTGACTGCCACTACAGCTATGCCAGCAACTAACAGTTGTGAGTGGATCCTGGGTCTTTCCTGGTCCAAATGGCTCAATTACAATTGTTGCCACACCAGACATTAGGAAGGCTCTGGCTGATAGAAGTCTTGAAGAATATGAAAGGGTTTGATAGGATAGATGTAAAGATGTTTCCACTTACAGGTGAGACCAGAACTAAGGGCCATAAGTATAAGATAGTCACTAATAAATCCAATAGGGAATTCAGGAAAAACTTCCTTAACCAGAGAGTGACTGGAATGTGGAACTTACTACCACAAGAAGTAGTTGAGGTGAGCAGCATAACCTTAATGTAAAAACCAACATCAATTAGAGATCAGAGCTATACCAAGTCCCTTTGAAAGGGACAAAACAACCTTAATGTGAGAAATTTTGATGGCATCATTTGTTTGAATGTATCACTAGAAATGATCATGGTAACCCACCTGAGGCAACGTCTGAATCCAATGTGGGTCAAATGAGTTGAAAGTGCTTTGAATTAGATTGCATTATTTGTCTAACACAGACACCTCGTATACTTATAGTATGGATCAATCTCCACAATGTTTGCAAGGCTTTCCTTCAAAGGGTTTTGTCTTTGAAAAAAACCCTCACATCTCATATCTTGGCAGTACAGCCTTGTTGAGCCATGAGGCATGTGAGTAGAACAAAATTTGTTCGACGTACCTATGCAAATCCTGCAAAGTCTATTCTGTTTCTTTGTTGAAGAGTTAGATTATCCTCTGCCTCTGAAAAAGTATTTATTCATCCCAAGTTGTAAAAATAAAGTTTCAGTGAGTTTACTGATGAGTTAGTTTAATCCTCTGATCTGGTTTCAAATTGCCATATTTAAACTGATATATTGCCATGCTTATTTTGTTTCTGAAAATAGGTCTATTTGTGAATAACTCTGTTTAATAATTTAGCCTTTTATAAAAAGGTGTCTGCTTGTTGGATATTCCATCCATCTTGACATGATGTATACTGGAGTCCTACATACTAGCTCCTAGCAATATAACGGTTCGATGTTCGCTTGGAATATGCTCTCCCTAGCGACTTGGTGAATATGCTTACCTTTTGGTTTGTGGGGAAAGAAGGCTTGTCTGTAGGGAAAAGTAACTGGGTTGAGCTTGTATTGTAACTATAATCATCCTACCATTTGGCAGCTATCTAAACAAGTACTTTAAAAGTTTGCAGGGTAGTGTTTTATTTAGCTGCAGGAAGTTGAATTCATTGAGTAAATTAAATGAAGTACTTGCCACCAGTATCTATAATTGTTACCAATGCAATGTTCGTGATGTGAAAAATACTTTTGTGCTCAAATATATTTGCATTCGTTAAATGCAAAAATGCTGTTTTATACTTTTGTGAAAAAACTCCCCCCAATTTTTCCACAATAATTTGAAGTAAAAAGCAAGCATTATGGTTTCAGAATTAGTGCTGTGTGTAGTCAGCACTTTGTAGGACTGAGAGTGAACCTCTGTCAGCACCCTCCTGACCAGAAAAAGCATACACAAATGACTTAATGTCTGTGCCCCTGGCTTAAGGTCAAGCCTGAGATTCTGGTTTTGTGGTCACAGATCATGCTAATGTCAAGTGGCTGACGAGCAGTATGATAATAGGTGGTTAAAATTAGAGAAAGGAGGAAGTTGATGCTATTGTGGAAATGCTTTTCAGTTTCCTTTTTGCGACTTAAACCTTTTAGATTTGCTGCTCTTTCCTCATACTGTTCCTCTCGTTTGACTTCGGTTGCACGTAGTGACTTTGCTGGTGCACGCATGTGGACCACCTTGTGACCATTCTTGTGATGCTTTCCCCAGCCCAGCCTCAGCTGCCCCCCTGGTAGCCTCAATCCTGTTTGACACGTTTCTCATCAGTCTTTTGGCATTTGACCAACAATGTGGTTTTCACCCCCCCCCCACTTAATGTTCTGGTTTCCTCCCCGAAACACTAGGTAATAGCGGCTGACTGCAAGAGGGTCACAGTGCTAAAGTACTTCCTGGAAGCTCTGTGCGGCCAAGAAGAACCTCTGTTGGCATTCAAGGGTGGAAAGTATGTGTCAATGGCACCCATCCCAGACAGCCTGGGAAAGGAAGATGGAAGCCAGCAGGGAAAACAACTGGAGGATCAGGTACAGTACACCAGAGGGTTTTTTTCGTTCCATTTCCTGAAATTCCACTGCTGCTACGAGATCCACATGCTGTTTTCTATTTCACTTTTTAATGGATGATTTAATGGAGCTAACCTCGGAAAGGTCAAGGTTCAGGAGTAGGATAAAGTTTATAGCTGTGGCACTGATTTCACAGGGGGCCTCGCTTGGAGCACTGATACAGGAAGAGACAAACTCATTGGTTTGTGTGGAAAATTGAACAGCAGCCCACATCCTGATATGATTAGGGATTTTGCTGGTGTTCCTGCTTTTTCATATACTCCCTTAAAGCTGCACTATCCCCAGTCCTTTGTTCACTAAATTCTCTTCTCCCTCAGAATCAATTCATCACGTGGAAGCATGAGCTTGTCCATCCCTCATATAGATTAGACAATGAGGAGCTGAGTCAGCCGCTTCCTGCCATGGCCCTGTTTATTAACAGATTGAATAGTCTACATAAACAAATTCCTGACAGCCTTTGTGTGATTCTTTTTTTGATGACATTTCTGGTTGATGGGCTGCCATGTTGGTTATCAGTGCTAATGATGGTTGTCAGCACTGCAGTAGCTAACAACTGAAACCAGTACCCACCTCCTCTTTCCCTTACCACCCCACTCCATGAATAAAAGTTCTTACACAAAGATAAAATGTATGATAATTGGATATAATAAATTGAGGGAACATAGGAACAGGAGTAGGCTTTTCAATCCATTAAGCCTGTTCTACCATGCGATTAGATCCCAGCTGATGTGTATCTTAACTCCATTTACCCATTTTTGTTCCATATGCAATGCTAACCTTACCAAAATCTATAGATCTCAGTCTTGAAATCTCCAATTGCCCCCTCAGCATCCACAGCCCTCCTTACCTCCCACCATTGATTGCTGTGTTTTATCACTGTGGATACAGCAATGTTTGATAGCTGGTGAGCTCAACAAAAATCCACATCTACCAAAAAATCAATTCCAATTTCACTGTAGACAAGATGCCTGCTCCATACCTCTACAGTTGTACATTTGTGTACTACCTGTTCTGTTCATCTCTCCAATCTGCCAGCTGACTACAGTGGGCAGACACCACCCAGATCTACCTCACCACCACCTGTCTCACACTCCTCTGCTGTTTATAAATTATCAACTGCTCTTTTGACATCCAGTATTGGATGAGCAAACATTTTGTCCAGCTAAGTGCAGGAAGACCGAAATCTTGTCTTTGGCCCCTACCATAAGCTCTGTTCCCTAGTCACCATCCCTCTTCCTGGCAGCTATTTGAGGCTGAGCCAGAGTGTTCACAGCCTTGGTATCATATTTGACTCCGCAATGAGTTTCCAACCACACATCCATGCCATCACCAAGACCAGCTACTTCCACCTCCGTATCATTGCCCGACTCCGCTCTGCCTCAGCTCGTTTGCTGCTGAAACCGTTGATGTCTTTTTTACCTCTGGACATGACTATTCCAACACATTCCTGGCTGGTCTCCCACATTCTACTCTTCTAAATTTGAAGTCATCCAAAAGTCTGCTGCCTGTGTCCCAAATGCACTAAGCATTGTTCACCCATCACCCTCTGCTCAGTGACCCAGTTAAACAATGTCTCGATTTTAAAATCCTCATCCTGTTTTCAAAGCTCTCCATGGCCCTTTCCTATCGCTGTAATCTCCTCCAGCCCCACAAATCTCAGATATCTGCGCTACCCCATTGGTAGCAGTGCCTACAGCTGCCAGGACTCTTAAGCTGTAAAATTCCCTCCCCAAACCTCTCCATCTCTCTCTCCTTCTTTAAGATACTACTTCAATTTATTTCTTTTACCAAAGTTTTTATCACCTATCCTAATCTCTCCTTATTTGCTTGGGGTCAAATTTTGTTTCTTAATGCTCCTTCCTGTAAAGTAGGTTAGGATGTTTTACCATATTAAAGATGTTATATCCCTTTCCCCTTTTGCCCTGTTCAGTCCAGTTTGCAGAGTAACAGTAGGTTTGATATATTTAGCCTTGATGCTGATTTTCCCTCTCTAGTCCAGGGGCAGTGTTCCTGCTACTCATCATTATCTATGGACCCATGCTTTGTGTATGCATGTACGTCAGTAGGAGCTGGCCATTGAAATTCCTTGTGGCTGAGTAGTCTGCCACTCTTACTGCCTGGGTTCACATGAAGAATGGTTGTGTGGGGAATCTATCAGAGACTGACAGGTGCCTCTAAAACTGCCCCTGTAAGAGTCACTGGCTTAAAAGTAAAATGGGGAGGATGTTAGTTCCAAAGGTTTGATAACTAGTTGGCAAAGAGGAGACTGGAAAGTACCACATTACCAAGGAAACATTCTTCTATTTGGTGACTGTTGCCAGCAAATACTTGGAATCCGATTTAAGTCCTGAGAGGGTTTTACAATTAAAATACTAACAGAACCAAGGTAAGGTGGTGCAATTTGTTGGTAGCAGAAAGTTGCAGTGACAGTACCTAATCTCTGCCACAATCCAGCTTGCTTGGTTAATGGCTCGGAGATCTACAGTACAGAAGGTCTGAAAGCTGCTGTCACTAAGGCAAGGATCTTCATGTGCTGCCAGAAAATAATGCAAGGAGCCAACATCTCTCAACTTTCTGGAGATGTCACTGTAGGAAAGAAAACCCATTTATTCCAAATCTTCAGTTTTTAAAAAATTTTAAAGCAGCAGCTCTCGAAAGACTGAGCACATCAACTCAGGGTACACTAAACCGTTAAAACGTCCTATTAGAGCAATTTACAGACACCCGAGCTGTCTGAGATACCTATTTCATCTCATTGTGTAGTGATGGGACCCTATAGTCTGGCTCAGCTTGCCGATTTTTATTCTTTAATTCTCTTTCTCCTGAAAGTGCAAATCTTATTGAGCTACAGGTTCCACAGGCACCATCTGACCAATCATGTATGAGCCTTGATTGTAACTGTTGGTACGCCTCTTAAATGTGGAGGATATCACAGCTGAGTCTTACCTTGTCCTTACCTGAAATCTGCTTTACAAGTGCTTCCAGCAGTGATCTGTGGATAGAAGCTGGGAGTGGGCATCCTCATCTGGTGCTCATCACACTCCTGCCACTACCCTAGCTCACTCAGCCCAGACCAGCGAAGGAATCTAGGACCCTTTTGGAATGCTCAGTCCCTGCTGTACACCTGTACACTACATTACCAAGTCAGCAAGTTTTTCATTATAATCTTTACCCCATCTTTCCAGTTTGTTTTACTCTCATGGAGGTTTACCTGGAAGAAGTATTCTCAGGCAGATGGAATATGGTGGCTTTTGACACTAAACTGTTTTCTGTGAGGCTGGCAGAAGGCACGCCAACACCAACTGGTTCTCCTCTCCTTCCACTCAAAACAAAACACCTGATGGGTGGCAGTGTTCCAAGGTAATGAGCCAGGTGCCAGTGTTGGCAGGTGACATACGTGGCTGGCAGTGTCAGTGCATCATTGCATCCTAAAGCTGTCAATGTTGCATATGTCCCTAGCCCATTTGATATGAGACTTGCAGAGTAAACTGTGCTCTGAGCCTGCTGGTACCTCTCCAGCCAAGGGTTTATCCCGTCTGAATCCAATATCAACAGTGTATTAATGTGGCCCCAGGCAGACACCAGCAGTCTGCCATTCAGTTATTTTAAGTTCAAACTCCTTTCCATACTACAATGTCTTAAAAGTGGAATACTGCAGTAAATTCCCAAATCTAAATCACTAATGACAATAGCTTTGAAATCTGCCCAGTAATGAACCCTGCTTAAAATTATAGTGGTCAGAACTTTAAATGTCCCGATTATCTAACTTCTGTTTTATTGCTAAATTATATTGCTTTTCTCCTCCTGCCTGGCTTTCTGTGGACTGCTGATTTGATGAGGTTATGCGTTGTGCCTCAGCCTGCTCCTTGCATTATCTGGGCAGCATACAGTGCACTCCTGTGGAGCACTTCAGACTGGGCAATGCTGTGTAATGTGGCGTCTCTGGTTTTTGATCCTTAACATTGGGTTTTGATGTGGTATTCCTTAGTGGTGAAGATTTTATGCTGTTTATGTTTTAAATGTTACCTCCTCCTGATGATTGCTAAAGTCGTAGAAATGTTATCATGTGGCCTTGGTATTGAACTGTGCCAAATAGGAAGGTCCCAGATTCAAATCCTGGTCTCTGCTGTGTTAGCTGATCTCGAGGAGTAGCAATAGGAACACAAATTGGCCTCAGCACTCCTGAGAACAAAACCAGTTCAAGTTCCCATTCCTGATTCCTGCTAGCAATCTAGCTGGGCTGTTTGAGTGCTGGCTGAAGACACTGACCAACCAAATTGTCAGCTTTTGCTGTCTAGACTTCACACCTGCAGAAGAGCTACTTGGGCTGATGAGGACATCCAAGTATGTGGAATTGTATGCTGGCATGAATCACCATTTACAAATAAGGAACAAGTTGGGGGTAAAAACTAGTGTGCAGGCTCATGATTTTTCTTTGTATTTTACACAAAGACCTTTGAAATGTTTTTTTTTCTACTGGCCTTTGTGATTGCAATATTTGCTGAATACACTATCGATATCTAACAGTTGTTTCTCTCAAAGAAACATGCCGTGGCACTTTGGAAGACCCAGAGCTTTGCCTGTCTGGCAGAAATGATGTCCAGAGACTCGACCTGCACAGCAAATTCTTGTGAATAAGTGACTCATAGCTGTTCAACAGTGTTAACCATTAAAAAAAAGTTTACCCACTAATGAAGTGAAGGATGTGTGATCAAGTCCTAACTTTTTGCACAGAGGTACTTGGAAGCAGTTCCTTAAGGATATGGTGCCAACTTGTGGTGGGGTGATAGTGGAGCAGATTCTTCCCCGGTGAGGGTGGTACTTGCCATTTGTGGTTATATGTCCAATCGTGCAGCTTTGCCTTCCTGACCAGAGGTGCACTATGATGCCACAAAGCCGTGTCTTGAAATCTGTCTAACAGCATGATACAGAACTGATGGAAATTATTCAGCAGGCAAGGCATATTCAAATATCAATCATTATTACAATTTGAATTTAGAAATCTGCTGGGTTTGGAGTTTACTAGAGCTACCAGACTGCCTTGGTAATCCGTGTTTATCTAGATTTTTGGCAGCTTCTATTCTTATCAAGGCATTATTAATCAGCGAGGCATGAATATGACATGGCTTGGGTCTGTGTTCCTGAGCTTTTGTTTAATGTATGGGGCTGAATATTGAAGATGGCAGCGCCTTGCTGTATCTTGTTAGTAGCAGTCTCATTTTTCACTGTTCCTCACTTTAGTTCTGTTGCCAACCATTTGTGCACAGGAAGAAGATGTCATCATTGAAGAATACGAGGGACAAAACTCTGAGCCCGAAGGCAGTGGAGGGGAAGATGATATAAAGGAATTGAGGGCAAAAAAGCAAGCATTAACTAAAAGATTTGCCGAACAGCAGCGCAGACAGGAAAAAATCCAGGTACCCAAGGCTCTTCACTGGGGGAAAAAACTTTCCATCTTTTTTTTCTTTCATTTCTGTCAGCCTTGAATAGGAGCCAGAAGCATCTGTCTAGCCATATGCTTCAAACTCTTGTGCTATGCAGGGCTGGTTATAAAATAGGCAAACCAAAGACCCTTTTGGGAAAATGCACATGTGTGCCCTCGAGGCTTTGGCTTTGGTCCTGAACAGACTTGAGTTATTTTTCCAAACCCAGCTTAACCTTTTAAAAGTAAGATAAATGTTTTAAAATGTTAATATCAACAGCGTCGGATGCTTTCTCCTGGATTTATCCATTCAGAAAAAACATGTTTTCAGACAGCTTCTCCCAAAGACTCATTTATTCAAGTTAGTTATATGTTTTTTTCATTTCTAACTCCCTGCTCAGGACCGAGCGTCTCGTATTAAAATCATTAAAATCAATCACTGACTTTGTTAACCTGTGCACCGTTAGAACTGATTTCTTATTTTTGAAAGGATTAGTTCCAGCTTTAGTTCCATTAACTCTTTAAACACTGAAATTTCACTCATCACATTACAACCCAAGTTTCCTTTATTTAATTCATTATGCACAGATCTCAACTATAAGACCCTTAGAGGTCTCAGGTGAGAGTGCTGGGATGGTGGGGATCAAGGATCATCTTTTCTTAGAGAAAAGAAACAATAGACTTGCATTTATATAGTGCCTTTCATAACCTCAGGATGTCCCAAAGGCACTTTCCAGTCAATGAAGTGGTTTTTTTTTGAAGTGCAGCCACTGATGAAATGCAGGAAACACAGCAGCCAATTTTCACAGAGCAAGCTCTCACAAATATTATTGTGTTTTGTCCTTACCCAGTGTGTTACCTTGACAGCAGGGAACCACTCAGATTCAGGTTATTCAGCCAGTCATTCTTTCGAGTACTGATTATGCAAATCTCAATAAGATAATTTGCAAACTTTACTAGTTTATCTAGGATGTGACTTTAATATGGGGCGTGGTTATTGACTGAGGAAGCCCACAAACTAAGTGTAACTAGAAGAGTAGCTACTTCACACATCAGAATTAAGTTTCATAATAAACTGTTGAAATGAAAGCCCTGTCAAAACCATCAAACAGGAAATAGACAGATTCCTAATTTAAAAGGGGTGCAGCCCAACCATGGCCAGTATTAAACCCAAAATACAATATGAGTGAGATGAACTGATGGGTCCTGTCTTGTTTCCAGTTATTCTCGAGGGCAGCCACAGCTCAGCATTCCAGTTGGAAGACTGAGTTCCTGGCCCAGGACTGTGTACCTCCCAGACTCGATGTGTTTGGAATCTAATCTCAGAGCTGTCCATTCCATCGACTCCATGCCTTTAGTCAGCTGTTTGACACTCACTCACTCACTCACACATTACATTGCAAGAGTGACTACTGTTCAAATAAGATCACCTGTAA
This sequence comes from Carcharodon carcharias, assembly GCF_017639515.1. Classification (NCBI taxonomy): domain Eukaryota; kingdom Metazoa; phylum Chordata; class Chondrichthyes; order Lamniformes; family Lamnidae; genus Carcharodon; species Carcharodon carcharias. The sequence goes on from NC_054476.1 coordinate 142,248,461, forward strand.
GGTACTTTGGGGTGTCCTGAAGTCATGAAAGGTGTTAGGTTAAGACAAATCTTTCTCGCTTGTCTCCACTGAGCCTTCAGCCTCTGTCCATAGATGGTCAGTACAACAGACCAGCAATTATCTTGGTGACTTTTCTCTGAACTTTTCCTGCTGCCTCAATATAGTTTGAGATACAGTAAATCCTTGCTTTAATGTTGTCCTGTTTAACATTGTTTCACTTTAATGTCGCTAAGTTAATAGGGCCTGTAATCTTGTTGAGTGAAATTCATTTTAAGGTAGTTTCCCACACGACCCAATTTACGCCATTTTGGAGCGGCCTCTCCCCATTCCGCGAGTTGTGGTCTCTTCCCCTTCCCCGACCTCTGAGTGGCAGTCTCTACCCAATCTCCGAGTTGCAGCATCTCCCCCCTCCCTTAACCTCCTGACTTGTGGTCTCTCCCCTCAATCCACAACCTACCAGGTTGCGGCCTCCCCCTTCCCCACCTCCGAATTGTGACCTTCCCCATCCCTGACCCTCTGAGTTGTGGCCTCTCCCCCTCCCTGACTCACCCTTTCACTGAACTTCCCTTTTCCTGATTCACCGTCTTGCCATTTCCCTCTCCTGGACCTGCATTCCTGTTCAAGATCCAGATCCAATCTGAAGCCAGATCTACAATTCTGTGGAAGCGCGAGTCCCAGTTGTGCAGATCTGCCGAGCTGGGGCTGCTCAATCCATGTTTTTTTTAATTGATTGTTGAAGCTGCTCCTGCCTCGCCTCCCTCTCCCCGAGGCCTCGCCTCCCTCTCCCCGAGGCCTCGCCTCCCTCTCCCCGAGGCCTCACCTCCCTCTCCCCGAGGCCTCGCCTCCCTCTCCCCGAGGCCTCGCCTCCCACTCCCTGGAACCTCACCTCCCTCTTCCCGAGGCCTCGCCTCGCCTCCGTCTCCCCGTGAGGCCTCACCTCACCTCGCCACCCTCTCCCCAAGGCCTTGCCTCCGTCTCCCCAAGGCCTTGCCTCGCCTCCCTCTCCCAAGATCTCGCCTCGCCTCCTTCTCCCAAGGCCTCGTCTCCTTCTCCCAAGGCCTCGCCTCCCTCTTCCCAAGGCCTTGCCTCGCCTCCCTCTCCCCGAGGCCTTGCCTCGCCTCCCTCTCCCTGAGGCCTCGCCTCACTTCGCCTCCCTGCGAGTCCTTGCCTCGCCTCCCTCTCCCCGAGGCCTCACCTCACCTCGCCACCCTCTCCCCAAGGCTGCACCTCACCTCGCCACCCTCTCCCCAAGGCCTCGCCTCCGTCTCCTCAAGGCCTTGCCTCGCCTCCCTGTCCCAAGGTCTTGCCTTGCCTCCCTCTCCCCAAAGCGTTGCCTTGCCTCCCTCTCCCCGAGGCCTTGCCTCCCTCTCCCCGAGGCCTTGCCTCAACTCCCTCTCCCAGAGGCCTCGCCTCCTTCTCCCCAAGTCCTCCCCTCGCCTCTCTCTCCCCTCGCCTCCCTCTCCCCTCACCTCCCTCTCCCCTCGCCTCCCTCTCCCCGAGGCCTCCCCTCCATCTCCCCGGGGCCTGGCCTGGCCTCCGTCTCCCCGGGGCCTGGCCTGGCCTCCGTCTGCCCGGGGCCTGGCCTGGCCTGGCCTCCGTCTGCCCGGGGCCTGGCCTGGCCTGGCCTCCGTCTGCCCGGGGCCTGGCCTGGCCTGGCCTCCGTCTGCCCGGGGCCTGGCCTGGCCTGGCCTCCGTCTGCCCGGGGCCTGGCCTGGCCTGGCCTCCGTCTGCCCGGGGCCTGGCCTGGCCTGGCCTCCGTCTGCCCGGGGCCTGGCCTGGCCTGGCCTCCGTCTGCCCGGGGCCTGGCCTGGCCTGGCCTCCGTCTGCCCGGGGCCTGGCCTGGCCTGGCCTCCGTCTGCCCGGGGCCTGGCCTGGCCTGGCCTCCGTCTGCCCGGGGCCTGGCCTCACCTCCGTCTGCCCGGGTCCTGGCCTCACCTCTGTCTGCCCGGGGCCTGGCCTCACCTACGTCTGCCCGGGTCCTGGCCTCACCTCCGTCTCCCCGGGGCCTCGCCTCGCCACCCTCTCCCCGGGGCCTCGCCTCACCACCCTCTCCCCAAGGCCTCGCTCACAGCGTGGGTTCAGGCGAGGCGAGCGGGAGCATTTAAAAAAAAAACTATGGATTGTAGCAGTCCCTGCTTGGCAGTTCTGCACCATCGGGTCTCGCGCTTCCATAACATTGGAGATCCAGCTTCAGATCTGGATCTTGAGCAGGAATGCAGGCCCAGGAGAGAGAAGCCGCAAGAGGGTGAGTCAGGGAGCTGGTGGGTCGGGCAAGGGGGATAAAATCTGCACTTTGGAGAGTTGGGAAGAGGCCACAACTCGGAGGGTCGGATTGGGGGAGGACCTGCAGCTACCAAGAGAATCAGGGAGAGGGAGGTTCGGGAAGCAGGATCGGCAGCGAGCAGGAGGTACTGTAAGTAGAAAGTTATGTTTTTCTTTGAAAATAAAATAAGTTTAAAAATATAAAAGTTACTTCATTTTCCAATGTAGGAATTTAGCAATGTAAAACATTGCAACTTTGAGGGTATAATGTTTTAATATTTGCTTTTTTTTCCTGAAAAGGAATGTCTGACAGAACATAACTACAATTTTAACATTGATTCCTCTGGGAACCAATATTTCATTTAAAGGTGTTTCACTTAAAGTTGTGATTTCCAGGAACACAGCCACAATTTTAAGTGAGGACTTACTGTACAGTACAATAATTAAAACTAGTTGCAATTCCCAGCATTTTACAGAGCTGTCAGTTACTTGTTGGATCCTCAAACTGTGGATGTTCTAGTAGATTCACATTGAGATTGTGTAGAAAATGCTCCACAATGATTCAGTTGTAGGCTTTCCTGATGACTCATTATATTTGGCTAGTGAGTAATTAAACCGTATAGATCAGAAAACTCCTAGGTCTCTGTTAAGTTAGCTGATCTGAGCCAGGCAACTACAATTGACCTCAGTTCCCCTTGGTTAGGGAGAGTCTCCTTGCTCTTGATATTACCTGAAAACTCTTGATAAAAGTGTGGACAAGTTGAGTTTTAGGTGAGTATAGTATTGTGTTCAGCTCTGCAACCCACTATGTTTGAATAACCTATCAACAGTCTTGGCTGGAATAATAAAAAAATTCTAATGTGACATGCACAGGAATTCATCAAGGCTCCTTAGAAAGCACCTTCCAAACCCACGACCGCTACCATCTAGAAGGACAAGGACAGCAGACATTTGGGAACACCACCACCTGGAAGTTCCCCATCAAGCCACTCACCATCCTGATTTGGAAATATATCACCGTTCCTTCACTGTCACTGGGTCAAAACCCTGGAACTCCCTCCCTAACGGCACTGTGGGTGCTGCAGGACTGCAGCAGTTCAAGAAGGCAGCTCACCACCACCTTCTCAAGGTTAACTAGGGATGGGCAATAAATGCCGGCTCAGCCAGTAAAACCAACATCCCATTAATGAATTTTAAAAAAGGTAACCAAAATTTCCCCAGTTCTACAATAACTCATCATTGTGTTATTGATAGTCATTACCCTAAGAGATAAAGTCCCAGGGAGGCAAACCCATTCGGCCCATGAAACTCAGTCAGCCCAGAGTCCGTGTGTGATTATTGTCATGGCCAGCCCTCCCCCCACCACACTGATTGCTATTTAAACCAAAATTATAAACTCATACTTTGCACACAAACTGACCATTACTTCCCTAAGGCCCATAAGTCCAAAGCTCTCCACCATTGGTATCTCAACAGATACCAATGTAGTTCTCCTCTAAAAGTGTAAAGAGATTGCCAATGAGCTCCTATTCTGGTATTCTTCATGGATTCATGCCTTCTCTGTCATTCCTCGTGGACCTGGGAGATACTTATGTTATTTTGAGTTCTTAGGTTGGAACTGAATTGCAGTAATTGATCCTTACTGACCTGAGTTTGTGTTCTATCTGGTTCTCTGTAAATGGCCACTGCAGACAACTAGTTGAGTAAATAATACAAACAGTCCCTGCACACACAACCCAGGTTTGTCACGTAATAGTTGTCACTTCTAAGTTAAAAGACTGCATCACAGCAAATGAGTAGTCATTGTTAATGTGAAAGGCACTATAAAATTGCAAGACTGTCTTTTAAGTTGTGTAACCAAAGGTTTTCCTGTATTCACCCACATGCACACATTGGCTCCTGTCACCTTGATCAGCCTTGTCCCAGCCTGATTTTAGTTCCCTTCCTCTCTGACCTCCTCCCTCCTCCCTCCTCGAGTTCCCTTTATTCCCTTTGCACTTTTTTTTCCTTTAAACAAAGTTCCCCCTTCTGCCCTCACCCAACCACCCTGATTCTGCTGTCCAGAAGAGCTGTTCTCTTGCTGTCACCAGCACACCTTCAACCTTTGTTGATGAGCCCACCTTCCCTTTGCTTCACCCTTGATATTTTTCATGCAGGTACTCGGGATAGATTGTCGCAGAACAGCAACCACTACTGCCTTCCCCCCACTCCTTATGGTCGTTTTGGCCATTTCTCTAATCTACGCTCCATCCCACTCCCTGTCAGCTGCCACTGTCTCCATTCAAGTTCTAGCAGCGGGTCATCAACCATTGCCCATATTTTAGCCACTGGAGTATCCTCGCAAATAAAGCCCTTATCATCTGTAACCTTGTTGTGGAAGGGGCTTTTGACACTAACAAAATAATCAGAAACTTGGTTTATGATTAATAATTCCTTCTATCTCATCATAGATAAAACACTGGTGAGGCCACAACTGGAGTATTGTGTGCAGTTCTGGTCACCACATTACAGGAAGGACGTAATAGCTCTGGAGAGAGTGCAGAGGGGGTTTACAAGAATGTTGCCAGAGTTAGAAAAGCTATGAGGCGAGATTGGTTGGGGTTATTTTCCTAAGAACAAAGGAGGCTGAGAGGTGACTTGATTGAGGTGTACAAAATTATGAGGGGAATAGGTAGAGTGGACAGGATAAAATTGTTTCCCTTGGTGGAGAATTCTAGAACCAGGGGACATAGATTTAAGATAAGTGGCAGAAAGTGTAGGGGGGACATGAGGAAGAACTTTTTTTACACAGAGGGTAGTGGGTGTCTGGAATTCGCTGCCCAAGTTGGTGGTAAAGGCAGAAACTCTTTTAAAAAGTACCTGGATCTGCACCTTAAGTGCTGTAAGCTGCAGGCAGGAGGGTGGGATTAGAAAGAGCACCTGGGTGTCCTCAGGCTGGCATGGACAAGGTGGGCTGAATGGCCTCCTTCTGTGCTATAACTTTTCTATGGTTCTATAGTCTCCTCACAAGGCTACTTGTTTTGCTGTGTGTCCCATCTAAAGTCCCACCAAGTTCTCCAACTGTCCTTGGAATATACTTACCTCACCCTTTCCACCACTACTGCCCTCACAAGTCCTGTGCCAGCTTCCTTGTTGGAGATCTCTCCCCTTGTACATCATGATTAGCAAGTTCAACCTCCACCTTAGTTCCCTTGGCTTCTTCTCATGTGATTTATTTACACTCCTGGTCTCCCGTAAGCTCACCCATGCCCTCCCCTGACCTTGCTAACTCAAAGGACCTCATCAGCTCCACTTTCTATCACTTCTCCTTGTCCACCACAACCACTACCAATTAACCTATCTAATTAATTAATCACGGATAGTGAACATGGTTTTGTTAAGGGAAAGCTGTGATTTACTTAACGGAATTTTTTGAGGAAGTAACAAGGAGGATTGATGAGGGTAGTGAAAGTCACCGTAGTCCCAGAGGGCCATAAGCTGTTCTCTCATTAGCGAGAGGCAACTGGTGGTGGCGACCACACCTCAGGTGAGGGGTGAGGTTGAGAAGGCGGGGCCTTCATGAATGGCCTTAGCCGGTACAGGAATTGAACCTGCACTGTTAGCGTCACTGCATCACAAACCAACCGTCCAGCCAACTGAGCTAACCGATCCCCTATGAGGGTTATGCAGTGGATGTGGTCTAAATAGATTAGACAGATCAGAAAAGTAAAAGGATACAGGGGAATGTGGCAGGTTGAATTCAAAAGGAAACAAATGATCAATGTATGTTTTTGCGAATGGAAAGCGGTTTCCAGTGGTGTTCCACAGGGCTCAGTGTTGTGTCCCTTGCTGTTTGTGGTATATATTAATAATTTGGACTTAAATATGGGAGGCACAATTGGGAAATTTGCAGAAGGCACAAAAATCGGCTGTGCAGTTGATAGTGAAGAGGGTGGCTTTGGACTACAGAATGATATCAATGATTTGATTGAGTGGGTGGAAAATTGGCAAATGGAATTCATTCAGAAGTGTGAGGTATTGCATTTGGAGGGCAAACAAAGCTAGGGAATACACAATAAATGAAAGGATATTGAGAGGGGTAGAGGAAGTGAGAGACCTTGGAGTGCATGTCCATGGATCCCTGAAGGTGGCAGAACAGCTGGTGAAGAAAGCATTTGGAATGCTTTCCTTTATTGGATGAGGTATAGGATACAAAAGCAGGGATCTCATGGTGGAACTGTATAAAACACTGGTTGGGCCACAAATGCTGCCAGACCTGCTGAGTTTTTCCAGAATCTTCTGTTTGTATTTCAGACTTACAGCACCCGCAGTATTTTGCTTTTATTTTACAAGAATGTTGCCAGAGCTTGAAAACTGCAGCTATGAGGAAAGATTGGATAGGCTCGGGTTGTTTTCCTTAGAACGGAGGAGACTGAGGGATGACTTGATTGAGGTGTACAAAATTATGAGGAGCCTAAATAGGGTAGTCAGGAATGTCCTGTTTCGCCTTAGCTGAGAGGTCTATTACCAGGTGGCACAGATTTAAGGTGATTGGTAGAAAGGTTAGAGGGGACATTAGGAAAATCTTTTTCACCCAGAGGGTGGTAGGCATCTGCAATTCACTGCCCAAGTTGCTGGTTGAGGCAGAAACCCTCAGCTCATTTTAAACATACCTGGATCTGCACCTGAAGTGCTTTAACTACAAGGCTATGGTCCTGGTGCTGGAAGGTGGGAATACAATGGGCGGCTAGTTTTTTTTAACTGGCACCAACACGATGGGCTCAATAGCATCTTTCTGTGCTGTAACTTTTCTGTGGTTTCAGTAACCTTCATCTCCCACTGTTTCACCAATTCCCTCTAGCTCCCAATGACTCCTCCTCCGTGCTTTGCACTTATCACTGCTGCCCTGCTGAACAAAGGTGTCTCAGTCAAGTCAGTTATGATCTCCCATTAAAATTCATCCATGCAAGCTCTGGATTGAGTTGGTTCAAATTGACAATGGAGATTCAAGCTAAGTCAACCTTCCAAAGCAGATTTGGTAATCTGATACCCAAGCCAGACAGTTTGACAGCATCCTGGGGTACTGTCAGTCATTGTCTGGTTAAACCAACTTGGATCATCAGTGGGAATTGGAGGTACAAATGTATCACAGGGGGCTGGTCAAAGTACCATAATCACTCTGCGAATAGTCAGTTTCAGTGCATTGACCATGCTATGGCAAAGCTCCCTAGATTTATGTTAATGTGGTTTGTCTGTATAGGCAAAATGAGTGCACACAATATTGGGTTCACTACCCCTTCTCAAGGGCAATTCAAGATTGGCAGCAAATGCTGGCCTGAGGTTAATCTGGTTCATTAGCTGAGGCCTTGCCAATGACACTTGCATCCCATGAAAGAATAAAAGAGGTGTGAAATTGTCCCTATGTGGGTTTCCCAGTAATTTGGTTTAGAAGTTAGTAAATGTGGGGATCAGTTTCTATGTGTATCAGACACCCTGCTGAGGCAGAAAGGAGCCTGTGGATACCAGACTATGTCTGAGTGAAACATAGTTTGAGTGAGGAGTTGGGAATTTCATTCAGGTAGGCACTTCTTGTAAGCTTTTTTAACTTTAAATTTAGATTAAAAGTTAGGTTCTTGCTTTCAAATATTTTTGAATAGCATCATTAAACAGGGAGCTGCTGAAGTTGTCAATGAGCTGAAAGTAGTTGCCCTAAATAGATGTTAATTACTGTAGCAGAAAGCTAAGCTAGCTAGTGAGCCATCAGAGGCTCTCTATAAGCAGAGAGATTTTAAACCTGCACACAGAGAGGGGCGCACTGACACAAAACTATGCCAGAGTGAGACGTAGATTAAGTGAGGAGTTGGGAAGTTGGTGCACAGAGGGAAGGAGGTGCTCCTTCTTTGTACTTTTTTCAGCCTCCAGCGGTTGGTGAGTTTTCTTCCTAGTCTCCAAGCTAGGTGAGTGCAACTTTCTATTAATTTAAGAGTCCGCAAACATGACCCAGATCTCCCTGTCGCTTGCCATTTCAACACTCCACCCTGCTCTCATGCCCAATATGTCCGTCCTTGGCCTGCTGCAGTATTCCAGTGAAGCTCAAAGCAAACTGGAGGAACAGCACCTCATCTTCCGACTAGGCCCTTTACAGCCTTCCAGACTGAATATTCAGTTCAACAACTTTAGATCATGAACTGTCTCCTCCACCCCCTCTCCAATCACCCTTTTTTCCAATAATTTATATAGATTTTTCTTTTCCCAACTATTTCCATTATTTTTAAATGTATTTCCATCCATTGTTTTATCTCTACCTTTTAGCCTATTTCGATCCCTTCCCCCCACCCCACGCCCACAAGAGCTATCTGTACCTTGCTCGTCCTGCTTTCTACATTAATGTCACCTATTAGCACATTTCTTAGCTAGTATCACCACCGTCAACACCTCTTTGTCCTTTTGTCTATGACATCTTTTGGCAATCTCCACCTATCACTGACCCTCTATCCAGCTCTACCTGTCCCATCCCCCCTTAAACCAGCATATATTTCACCTCTCTTCTATTTTCCCTTAGTTCTGTTGAAGATTCATACGGACTCAAAACATTAACTGTGTTCCTCTCCGCAGATGCTGTCAGGCCTGCTGAATTTTTCCAGGTATTTTTACTTTTGTTTTTGTTTTCTATTAATTTAGCTGTGTAAAATATTACCTAATTGACTAATTAGTTAATAATTTACACATTGGCCCTAGGCTCAATCATCTTCAGCTGCTTCATCAATAGCCTTTCTTCCATCATAAGGTATGAAGTGGGGATGTTCATTGATGATTGCACAATGTTCAGCACCATTCACAACTCCTCAGATACTGAAGCAGTCCATGTCCAAATGCAGCAAGACCTGGAAAATATCCAGGCTTGGGCTGACAGGTGACAAGTAAAATTGGTGCCACACAAGTGCCAGGCAATGACCATCCCCAACAAGAGAGAATCTAACCATCATCCCTTGACATTCAATGGCATTGCCATCACTGAATCCTCCACTATCAACATCCTGAGGTTACCACTGACCAGAAACTGAAATGGACTAGCCATATAAATACTGTGGCTACAAGAGCAAGTCAGAGGCTAGGAATCCTGTGACGAGTAACTCACCTCCTGAATCCCCAAAGTTAGGCCACCATTTGCAAGGCACAAGTCAGCTGTGTGATGGAATATTCTCCACTTGCCTGGATGAGTGCAGCTCCAACAACACTCAAGAAGCTTGACACTGTCCAGGACAAAGCAGCCCGCTTGATTGGCACCACATCCGCAAACATTCACTCCCTCCACCACCAACGTGCAGTAGCAGCAGTGTGTACTATCTACATGGTGCACTGCAGAAACCCACTAAAATCCCTAAGACAGCACCTTCCAACCCACAACAACTACCATCTAGAAGGACTAGGGCAGCAGACACATTAGAACATCACCACCTGCAAGTTCCCCTCCAAGCTACTCACCATCCTGACTTGGAAATATATAGCCATTCCTTCAATGTTGCTGGGTGAAAATCCTGGAACTCCCTCCCTATGAGCACTATGGGTGTACCTACACCACATGGACTGCAGCAGTTCAAGAAGGCACCTCATCACCACCTTCTCAAGGGCAATTAGGGATGGGCAATTAATGTTGGCCCAGCCAGTGACGCCCACATCTCATGAATGAATTTTAAAAAATGTATGCAAGATGGTTTTCTGAAGCAGCACATTGAGGAGCCAATTAGGGAACAGGCTATTTTGAATTCAGTATTGCATAATGTGAAAGGGCTAATTAATAATCTTGTTGTAAAGGAGCCTTTAGGAAACAGTGGCCATTATATGATAAAATTTTACATTAAGTTTTAAAGTGATGTAGTTCAATCAGAGATGAGGGTCTGAAATCTAAACAACAGAAACTCTGAAGGTATGAAGGGCAAATAGGCTATATTGGATTAGGAAATTATGTTAAAAGGTGTAACAGTAGACAAGCAATGGCTAACAATTAAAGAACTAATACATAGTTTACAACAAAAATATATTCCTTCAATGTACAAAAATAAAGCAAGGAAAGTGTTCCAACCATGGCTAACAAATGAAACTAAGGATTGCATTAGATCAAAGGAAGAGGAGCATAAAGTTGCCAAAAAAATGGTAAGCCTGACAATTAGGAGCATTTGAGAATTCTGCAAAGGAGGACCAAGAAAAAGTTTTAAAAAGGGAAGATAGAATACGAGAGTAAACTGGTGAGAAACATAATAATGGATTGAAATAGCTTCTAAAGATGTGTAAAAAAGGAAAAAAAATAACAAAAACAAATGTGGGCCCATTGTAAGCAGAGTTAGGAGGATTTATAATGGGGAATTAGGAAATGGTAGAGAAACTAAACAAGTACTTCATGTCTGTCTTCATGGAGGAAAATACTAAAAAAAACCCAGAACTAATGGAGAATAAAGGGACGACTGTAAACGGGGAACTGCAGGATAATATTAGTGAAAATAACAGAAAAATTAATGGGGCTGAAGGTTGCTTAATCCCATGGACCTGATGATCTACATCCCAGAGTGTTGAAAGAGGTGGCTGCAGAGATAGTGGATTCTTTGGTGATCATCTTTCAAATTTCTATAGATTGGAAGGTAGCAAGTGTATCCCCAATGTTTAAGAAAAGAAGGGAGAGAGAAAACTGGGAACTACAGACCTGTTAGCCTGATATCAATAGTAGGGATAATGCTAGAATCTTAATAAAGGATGTGATAACAGAACGCTTAGAAAATAATGGTAGGTTTGGGCAGAGTTAACATTGAGTTATGAAATGAAAATCATGTTTAACAAAACTGTTGGAGTTTTTTGAGAATGTAACTAGCAAATAGATAAGGAGGAACCAGTAGAAGTGGGATATTTAGATTTTCAGAAAGCTTTTGATAAAGATCCCACACAAGTGGTTGGTAAATAAAATTAGAGCACATGGGATTTGGGGTAATATACTGGCATGGACTGAGAACTGGTTACTGGACAGAAAACAGATAGTAGGAATAAATGGGTCATTTTCAGATTGGCAGCCTGTGACTAGTGGAGTACTGCAAGGATCAGTGCTTGGGCCGCAGCATTCGCAATCTATACCAATGATTTCGATGTGGGAGTTAAATGTAATATTTCCATATTTGCAGATGACAAAAACATGATGGAAGTGAGAGTTGTGAGGAGGAGGCAAAGACACTTCAAGGGGATTTGGAGAGGCTAAACGAGTGGGCAAAAGTTTGACAGATGGAATATAATGTGGAGAAATGTGAGGTGGGAAAAACAGAAATACAGAGTATTTCTTAAATGTGAACAAGGAGCAGGAGTAGGCCATTCTGCCTGCTCCGCCATTTAATAAGATCATGGCTAATCTGATAGTATAAAAACAAAAAACTGCGGACGCTGGAAATCTGAAACAAAAACAGAAAATGCTGGAAGAACTCAGCAGGCCTGACAGCATCTGTGGAGAGAGAAACAGAGTTGACGTTTTGAGTCTGTATGACTTTCTTCAGATCTGAAGAAGGTAAACCTTCTCTGAATTCCTTCCAATGCATTGACAACCTTCCTTAAAAAAGATGACCAATACTGTACACAGTACCCCAAATGTGGTCTCACTAGTGTCCTGTACAACTGAACTCCCTACTCGTGTATTCAATTCCCCTCACAGTAAACAATAACATTCTATTAACTTGCCTAATTACTTGCTGTACCTGCACACTAGCCTTTTGTGATTCATACATGGGGATGCCCAGATACTCTGCACCTCAGAGGTCTGCAATCTCTCACCATTTAGATAATGTGCTTCTCTTTTATTCTTCCTGCCAAGATAGACAATTTCACATTTTCCCACATTAAACTCCATCTGCCAGATCTTTGCCCAATCACTTAACCTAGCTAATGGCAGAAATGGAAGCAACAGATTCCAGTGAAAAAACTGTGGAACAATGAGCCAGTTAATTTGTGTCTGTTATAAGAGATATTTGGACTTGTATTTGAGTCAGCAGATGCTGATTTGGATTCAGGTGGCCTGTGAAATGGATCAAAATTCACCAACTCTCACATGTGCTTTGGTCATTGTTTTCTCTGTATTTACCTTCTGAACAGCAATTTGTACCCTGTGGTACTGGCATCAGTCTCAGTTTGTCATCTTAACACAGCTATCAGCAGTGTTCAGTTGGTGCACTTTATAAAGGGATAGAAAATGCAAATTTACAAATGAGAGATTCGATGAAGTAAAACCATTAGAATGTACTATGAAGTGAACCATTTAGTCTCTCTGAACAATCTCTACATCTTAACACTCATTGCTTTCCCTGAGGTTGATATGGTTCATCAGTTGAGACCTTCTAGTTAGAATATGTTGTTTCCTAATATCTGGGCAAGTAATTATCCAGTTTACAGTGATCTCCTTCATCCCATGAATTTTTACTTTAGTCATAAACCTTTCGTATAGGGCCTCAACAAAAGCTTTCTGAGAATAAAGACACACAACTCTGACAGCAATTACAACAACCCCAAACTTAGCTCTTGCAGCGTCAAGTTAGTTTCTTAGTTATTGTGAAGCTTTACTCCTTTGATTTATTACAATTATCTTTTAACGCCCTGAATTTTCTCCCCACGGGATCGTTTATACCCGCGGGATAGGGTACAGGGCACAATGACGTTTATGCCCGTGGGATCAGGTACAGGGCACAATGACATTTATGCCCGTGGGATTGTGTACAGGGCACAATGACGTTTATACCCACGGGATCGGGTACAGGGCACAATGACGTTTATGCCCGTGGGATTGTGTACAGGGCACAATGACGTTTATACCCATGGGATCGGGTGCAGGGCACAATGACATTTATACCTGCGGGATCGGGTGCAGGGCACAATGACGTTTATACCTGCGGGATCGGGTGCAGGGCACAATGACGTTTATACCCGCGGGATTGGGTACAGGGCACAATGATGTTTATACCCAAGGGATCGGGTACAGGGCACAATGACGTTTATACACGTGGGATCGGGTACAGGACACAATGAGGTTTATACCCGTGGGGTCGGGTATAGGACACAATGACATTTATACCTGAGGGATCGGGTATAAGGCACAATGATGTTTATACCCGCGGGATCGGGTACAGGACACAATGAGGTTTATACCTGCGGGATCGGGTGCAGGGCACAATGACGTTTATACCCAAGGGATCGGGTACAGGACAGAATGAGGTTTATACACGTGGGATCGGGTACAGGACACAATGAGGTTTATACCCGTGGGGTCGGGTATAGGACACAATGACGTTTATACCTGAGGGATCGGGTATAAGGGACAATGATGTTTATACCCGAGGGATCGGGTACAGGGCACAGTGACGTTTATATCCGCGGGATCGGGTACAGGGCACAGTGACGTTTATATCCGCGGGATCGGGTACAGGGCACATTGACGTTTACAGCCATGGGATCGGGTGTAGGGTATATTGACGTTTATACCCGTGGGATCGGGCACAGGGCACAATGACGTTTATATCCGCGGGATCGGGTACAGGGCACAATGACGTTCACATCCACGGGATCGGGTACAGGGCACAATGACATTCATATCCGCGGGATCGGGTACAGGGCACAATGACAGTTATACCCCTGGGATCGGGTACAGGGCACAATGACGTTCATAACCGCGGCATCGGGTACTGGGCACGATGACATTTTTACCCGCGGCATCGGGCACAGGGCACGATGAAGTTTATACCCATGGGATCGTGTACAGGGCACAATGACGTTTATACCTGCGGGATCGTGTACAGGGCACAATGACGTTTATACCTGCGGGATCGTGTACAGGGCACAATGACGTTTATACCTGCGGGATCGTGTACAGAGCACGATGACGTTTATACCCGTGGGATCGGGCACAGGGCACAATGACGCTTATACCCATGGGATCGGGCACGTGGCACAATGACGTTTATAACGGTGGGATCAGGCACAGGACACAATGACGTTTATACCCACGGGATTGGGTACAGGGCACAATGACGTTTATACCCGCGGGATCAGGTACAGGGCACAATGATGTTTATACCCATGGGATCGTGTACAGGGCACAATGACGTTTATACCCGAGGGATCGGGTACAGGGCACAATGACGTTTATACCCGAGGGATCGGGTACAGGGCACAATGACGTTTATGCCCGAGGGATCGGGTACAGGGCACGATGACGTTTATACCCAAGGGATCGGGTACAGGGCACGATGAAGTTTATACATGTGGGATCGGGCACAGGGCACAATGACGTTTATACCCATGGGATTGGGCACAGGGCACAATGACGCTTATACCCGTGGGATCGGGCACAGGGCGCAATGACGCTTATACCCGTGGGATCGGGTACAGGGCACAATGACATTTATACCCATGGGATCGGGTACAGGGCTCATTGACGTTTTTACCCGTGGGATCAGGCACAGGGCACAATGATGTTTATACCCGTGGGATCGGGTACAGGACACAATGATGCTTATACCCGTGGGATCGGGCACAGGGCACAATGACGTTTATGCCCGGGGGATCGGGTACAGGGCACAATGACGTTTATACCTGAGGGATCGGGTACAGGGCACAATGATACTTATACCCGTGGGATCGGGCACAGGGCACAATGACATTTATACCCATGGGATCGGGTACAGGGCTCATTGACGTTTTTACCCGTGGGATCAGGCACAGGGCACAATGACGTTTATACCCGTGGGATCAGGCACAGGGCACAATGATGTTTATACCCGTGGGATCGGGCACAGGGCACAATGACGTTTTTACCCGTGGGATCAGGCACAGGGCGCAATGACGTTTATACCCAAGGGATCGGGTACAGGACACAATGACGTTTATGCCCGGGGGATCGGGTACAGGGCACAATGACGTTTATACCCACAGGATTAGGTACAGGGTGTAGTGACATTTTACCCACGGGATCAATCACTGACCTCATGCCAATCGGCTGCCTGTTTGGTGGCTTTTGCTGGTGATGCTCAAAACCGCACCCACCAACTTGACAGAAATTGACCTTCCATCTTTTATTAAAAATAACAACTTTGCAAATTTTCCACCATAGCATTGCCTCTATGCTCTCACTTCTCTTGGAATTTACGGCGATTTTCTTTGGGGCCTGCCGCCTCCTCTGTTTTAGTCCTAGTTTGTTCATGATAGCTGGGATTTCAGCTGTATCCACTCCTGACTCAGTCACAGGACTATGAACATCAACATTGCCAGCACTAATCAATACAGAGGCCAAAAAAATCATTTAACAATCCACTCATGACATAGGCCTTGCCCATGCTGTCTTTTACTTAAGAGCTTTGCTTTGATCATACCGTTAGCTCTCCTTTTGCATTGTAATTTGATTTGGCATTCTACATTTGGCAGTCTCTACCATTACATTTAGGAACATAGGATACATGGAACTTAGAGGGGAAATGAGGACCTTTTTTTTACACAGTGTGCTGTTATAATCTGGAATGTGCTGCCTGAAAGGGCAGTGGCAGCAAATTCAATAATAACTTTCAAAATGGAACTGAATAAATACTTGAAAAGGAAACATTTGCAGGGTTATGTGAGCAGAACATATAGTGTGAGACTCATTGGATAGCTCATTCAAAGAGCCAACAGAGACAAGATGGGCTGAATGGCCTCCTGTGTTGTAAGATTCCATAAACAAAATTAAGTGCAGTTGAACTTAGAATGTGAAAGTGCATTTAATGCAGGTAATTGAGTATGTTGTGAAACCCGAGGTTATGTTACTTTTCGACCCATATGTGTACAATGATACTTTCCTGTGTCAAGCTCCTTTGTGAATATAAAATGAGATAAAATGCTTGCAAACATTTCTGACAGGACTTCTCATTTCAGGGACAGCGAAGTATTACTGAAAGCTTGATTTTATGCAGTGTGGAATGCTCAGCTTTTCTCGGCAGCTAATTTTCATTCAATTACAATGATGTAGTTTCAATTATAAATTTGTTGAGGCCTGAAAGATCATCCAGAGGCCCTAGAAGCTGAATGAGTGCAAAGATGGATTTGTGAGTGAAACTCAGAACTCAAAGCTCTGATTCCACATGCTCTGTACGAGCAGCAAACAGGCTCATCCTATTCAGTGAGATAAGGGGGCGTCATAAAGTGTTCTTTTATGTTCATTCAGTCACATAGAAATGATTTAAGAGCCTTGGGACATTTTACTAGATTAAAGGCACTATATGAATGCAAGTTATTATTAGTACTGTGCTATTTAAATAAGTTTCTGTCATAAATCTTCATCAAAAAAATAAAATTCTCTTGTTCTATGCAAAATGCTGTTTTCAGACATGAGTCTCTACAAAGTGAAGTTCAGCAAAAAAAAGTTTGGGAGCCCTAGTTTATAGCAATTTGTTCCTGCCAAGTTTGGTACAGTTTGACCAGTTTGAATAGCAGTGTCATATGGTTCCCACAATGGTTGGACTCTGGATCTTTACTGTCTCTCCATTTGTAATGGCTGCTTTACCAGCTCATTACATGTCTGAGCTTCCAGATGTTTATCTGTCATCTTTGACGATGAGGGGCTAAAGGAAGGAAGGAGGGAGGAGGAGGAGGAGTACAGCTACATGGAGTCTGAACAAACAGAGCTGGTCTCCAGCAAATCTTTGTCCTTGACTTTTTAATTTCCTTTGAGGAATACAATCCTTGCATTGCTGCCTGGTCAAGCTCCAAGTGCCATCGAGTCTAGCTGTCTGTACAGACCCTGTTGTGTCAGAGTGTCACAGAATGTTGGGTTTACTTTCCGTGTGGCCAGTCTGTGGGATCATTCAGAGTGTGTGACTGAGACTATGGCTTTGCCATTGAAACCTGATAGTAGCATAGGGTTCCTGTGGCAACACAGGAGGTCCTTTTTTTTTTTGCAGCCCATTGAAACACTTTCAGGTTTCCAGGTGCAGAGTTTGGGAAATATCGCATACTAGCTGAGATTTCCATCTCCTGTAGAATAGTAAAAGTATTTAGATGGATAAAGAATGCAACTGTGAATCTACAAATGTTTAAGAGCTCTGGGAAGGTATATTCATAAGTCAACAACCCAAATTAGTTCTGGGTTTGATGGCACGAGCTATAGAATATAAATGTGGAGATGTAATGGTGAATCTGAAAAATCTTAGTATGACCAAGAAACTGTGGGTAGTTTTTAAATGCAACAACTTCTTTTTTCATTAGGAAACTGCCGGGTATGAGGAAATAAAAATTCAACAACTAGAAAAACTGGGGCTGTTTTCATTAGAACAGAGAAGATAACAGGGCGATTTAATTAGAGGTGTTTAGCGTTCCATGCAGCAAAACATTTAAAGTGATTTAAAGGCTCAAAGAAGGAGACGACAAAAGGCAGGATTGAAGAAGAAACTTATGGGTGACATTGAGAGGCTTGGGGAGAGAGTTTCAGAGCAAGGCTTCTGCCTTAAGACTTCTCTGTGATGTTGGGGCAAAAGGTGGGTAAGCACACAGTAAACCAGAGATGGAAGTGTTGGGGGGTGGTGTCTGGTCTGTGTTGGGACATAAACTGGAGAAGATTGCAGAGAGGAACAGAGTTCATAGAGGGATCTGGAATTGAGGGCAAGACAATCAGCTGGGAAATAAGGAGCCAATGGAGAAGTTTTTTAAAAAAATTAATTCACAGGATGTGGGCCAGCATTTATTGCCCATCCTTAGTTGCCCTTGAGAAGGTGGTGGTGGTGGGCTGCCTTCTTGAACTGCTGCAGCCCATGTGATGTAGGTACACCCACAGTGTTGTTAGGAAAGGAGTTCCAGGATTTTGACCCAGCGACAGTGAAGGAATAACGATATATTTCCAAGTCAGGGTGGTGAGTTACTTTGAGGGGAACCTCCAGGTGGTGCTGTTCCCATCTATCTGCTGCCCTTGTCCTTCTAGGTGGTAGTGGTCGTGGGTTTGGAAGGTGCTGTTGAAGGAGCCTTGGTGAATTCCTGCAGTGCATCTTGTAGATGTTGCACACTGTGCGTCAGTGGTGGAGGGAGTGAATGTTTGTGGATGTGGTGCCAATCAAGTAGACTGCTTTGTCCTGGACGTTGTCCAGCTTCTTTAGTATTGTGGGAGCTGTACTCATCCAGGCAAGTGGGGAATATTCCAAAACACTCCTGACTTGTGCCTTGTAGATGGTGGACAGGCTTTGGGGAGTCAGAAGATGAGTAACTCATTGCATGATTCCTAGCCTCTGACCTGCTCTTGTAGCCACAGTATTTATATGGCTAGTTCAGTTTCTGGTCAATGGTTACCCCCCAGGATGTTGATAGTGGGGGATTCAGTCATGGTAATGCCATTGAACGTTAAGGGGTGATGGTTAGAGTCACTCTTGCTAGAGATGGTCATTGCCTGACACTCATGTGGTGCGAATGTTACTTGCCACTTGTCAGCCCAAACCTGGATATTGTCCAGGTCTTGCTGCATTTGAACATGGACTGCTTCAGTATCTGAGGAGTCGTGAATGGTGCTGAACATTGTGCAATCATTAGCGAACACCCCCACCTTATGATGGAAGGAAGGTTATTGATGAAGCAGCTGAAGATGGTTGGGTCTAGGACACTACCCTGAGGAACTCCTGCAGTGATGTCCTGGAGCTGAGATGACTGACTGCCAATAGCCACAACCATCTTCCTTTCTGCTCAGAATGACTCCAGCAACAGAGAGTTTTCCCCCTGATTCCCATTGATCCCAGTTTTGCTAGGGCTCCTTGATGCCACACTTGGTCAAATGCGGCCTTGATGTCAAGGGCAGTCACTCTCACCTCCACTCGGGAGTTCAGCTCTTTTGTCCATGTTTGACCCAAGGCTGTAATGAGGTCAGGAGCTGAGTGGCCCTGGCGGAACCCAAACTGGGTGTCAGTGAGCAGGTTATTGCTAAGCAAGTGCCGCTTGATAACATTGTTGATGACCCCTTCCATTACATTACTGATGATGGGGAGTAGACTGATGGGGCGGTAATTGGCCGGGTTGGATTTGTCCTGCTTTTTGTGTAGAGGACATAGCTAGGCAATTTTCCACATAGCCGGATGGATGCCACAGCCGCGGCAAGTTCTGGAGCACAAGTCTTCGGTACTATTGCCAGAATATTGTCAGGCCCCATAGCCTTTGCAATATCCAGTGCCTTCAGCCGTTTCTTGATATCACGTGGAGTGAATCGAATTGGCTGAAGATTGGCAGCTATGATGCTGGTGACCTCCGGAGGAAGCTGAGATGGATCATCCACTCGGTACTTCTGGCTGAAGATTGCTGCAAATGAATAAGGATGAGTGAGTGGAAGTTTACACCAGGTAGGATATAAGCTGCAGAGTTCTGGGTGAGTTCGAATTTGTAAAAGAAGGGGCACTGAAGAAATGATACCCTGAAGTGTTGGTGTGGATGATGGTTTCATTTCTTAGGGAGTGGGGTAGAGGCATGGACAGTGGATGAAGGATTCATTGATAGGGTATTGAGATAGGGTTGTGGGAAGATGATGAAGGATTCAGTATAGGGGAGTGGGAAGGATATGGGTAGATGGAAGGATTCATTGATGCCAGGGGGAAGTGAGGTAGGGGCATTGGCAGGTGATGAAGGATTCAGTGATGTCGGAGTAAGATATGTAGGCAGGTAATGTTACAGACATGGAAGTGAGAGGACAGCCATGGCAGGTTATAAGATTTGATGGTCACCTCAGGGTTAAAAATGACACCGACCTAAACCTCAGTGAGTAGCCAGGAAAGAAGGTAGGATCAGTGACTGGGGCATGACATTCCTGGCACAGCTGAAAGTTTGGTAATTGTTGAGCCGAAAAAATGTGTCACATTCCTGACATATAATGTCACAGCAGCCCCAGATCCTGATGTAGGATTCCAGCAAAGGGGACTGCGGACAGCAACCGTAAAAGATCATGGGTTTTTTTAGTGCAATGATTAAAAAAAAATATTGGTTTGTGCACAACAATTAGATCCTCCCCTAATCTTGGGTGTGAATATAATTCTGATGTGTACCAGAAGTTCGTGTGGAATTTCGACAAGTATTTTAATATCAGAGGAAATGTGATGGCAAGGGGAATAAATAGGTATCCTCAGACGGAGACAAGAATTGAGTAAATGGCCTGTGACCTCTTGCAGAGGAAATGGGAGATTATTAGATGATGTAAAATATTATCTCAGTCAGGCATTGGAAATAAGCGTTAGAGAAATGAAGGTGGTGTGAACAGTTCCTTCAGCGAGAGGCTTCCCCAAAGAATAGGCAATAAAATGCATCCTGTTGTTTTGGCTCATTTATGAGTGACCTCCTACCAGTGGGACTGGTGAGACCATATCACAGTTTTCTGGAGATGGAGGGGTGAGATTGAACTTCCAGTTGCCACACACAGCTAATATATTCCATTGTGAACCCCATTATCCATTGTACATCAAGGCTGATGAACTCAGAAAATGTTAGATTGAAAGCTGATTGTGTGGTTGGCCTTCTGGTTCAGTTGATCATACTCGATCGCCTGCCACCTGGATATCTTCTGACCTGGTGATGTTAGAATTGGGTGAATTTCAATATATAAATTTTAATTAGGTGGAGAAATCCATTGGCGCTGTTTGTTGTGGAAATATTTCTTTAAGTAGGCCCTTTATTTAAATGTAACATTCCATCTTTCTGTAGTAAAGATGTTGCTTCATTACTGTAATATTCCCCACTCATGCTTGTACTACCCAGTCAAGTAATGCGTAGAATCATCGAGATTACAACACAGAGGGAGGCCATCTGGCCAATTAGTTCTGTACCAGAGCTAGCTCTTCAGTGGCTATCTATTCTAATCCCATACTGTGTATCAGCAGATAGTGAAGTAGCTGATACCGACTTCAGTGGAGTGTGACTGCTGAGATGATCGTATAAAGCTGTTTCACTCTGATGCAGCTTTGCCTGTGTAAGGTTGTTTCGGGTGGTATTGCTATCAGTTACACAAGCTCACAAATATTATAGAGCCAGATTCGCAAAGTGGAAAGCAAGTGTAGTGTGAGTAAACTTTGTTTAGAACAAAATATATTTAGCCAACTGAGGGACTTTTTTCTTTTGAAAATGTCCAAGCTATCCTCCAATCTGGCACCCAGGCCACCCTGTTATTGCAGCAGTGGGGAGGAATCTTGGAGGGCTCCATATGAGGAAAAAAAAGTGGTGAATTCAGACCAGTGGGAGAGTGGGTCCAGATGCACACCATGATGGGAATGAAGCCAGATTAACAGAATGGTGGAGAGGGTAGTGATCAGTGGGAAGGTGGAGAAGGAGCTTGTGACACGGTGGGTGGAAGGGAGAAGGGGCTGGTGGCGCAGTGGGAGAGAGAGGAGGCTGGTTACGTGAGGGAGATAGGAAGGGAGCAGATGGCACAGCAAGAGAGAGGGAGGGGGGATGAGAGAGGGACCAAGTGGAAAGTGGGAGGGAGAAGGGGTTGGGGATGTAAAGGGAGGGAAAGGGGGCTGGGTGTGGAGAGGGCAGGAGGGGCAAGAGACAAGCAATTTTGTCAATGGGTGGAAGGTGATAAGTGGTGGGGTGGACAGGAGAGTTCTGGCGATGGAGTGAGTGGATGGGGGTGGCAGTGAGATTGGTGTTGTGGGAGACTGGCAGTTGAATAGGCAAGGATAGTAAGGAGAAACTGGTGTATAGTGTAAATGTAGAGCACTGTCGCCCATATGGCTCAGTGCTTGTTCTGAAAGATCATTGTCATCACATGATGAACTTCTGACTCTGTCTCTCCCCTCTTCAATAATGATTGCAGCTCTACAGACAGATAGTCGTGATTGTGGAGAAGCATTGACAACCAGAAGGGAGTGAATTATTGACTGTGCCATGGGCAAAGCGGGGGCAGTGTTGGGTAGGACTGGATGTGAAGGAATGTACTTCACTCTGAATCAATCGAGAACAGTTATCCCTGTCATTCATTCAGAATACAAATTTTAAATAAAACTCTTTTTTGGTGACCAGTTGGCAAGTTCTTGACCAACGTACAACACATTGGAGCGCTGTGTGCACAATATGTGCTGAAAGGAAGTTCATTGCTTTCTAAGTATACAGAGATTATAAAGCAGTTCAACCAGGTGAGTGTGCAGGAAAGCAAAAATGCTATTTAGGAGCCTTCACCTAACGTGTGAAACCCTGGTCCCAGGCGACAACGTTCAGTTTTCTGACTGGGAAAGTTATTTATAATTAAATTCTTTCATTTTGTAGTCTTTTGCTAAAAATACACAAGGCAGAGGAAGAGATGGCTGAATCTAGGATTAGGTGGGAAATACAAAGCCAGTTCATTGAGTTTTGGATTCAATTAGAGGGTCACATTCAGGCTTAGGATGTGAGTAAGCCAATACGTGAATAAAACAACCCAGAGGATGGGGCAGGGAGGCCATGCTCAGAATAATGGGTGGTAGTTGCAAGCTCCCCCCTTTTCCTCATCAGTGTTTCCTTTCCTGTGGCAGTTGTGACCTGCGTCTGGCCTGGAGGCTTATACGGATAGCATCAGAAACAGGTGGTCACAATTCCAGCGAGAGAAAGAAAGAAAAGTTTGAAGTTTAGCTGACACCCTTCATAACCTCTAGAGGGTTTCTATATTGGCAGCCTGCCAGGAAAGCTTTGCAAAGCACAGAGCAACCCCAAGAGGAGCTTCTACAGACTCTCCATACACAAACACAGATAAATCTCCCCGACTTGTGAACCCTGCAGCTTTATATAAATCAGTCGAAAGCTGGAGTTCACTTCCACCAGCCGTTGTATGGGACTTGGCACACCTTCCCTTTGGCCTTGCTGTGTGCATCCTGTGTCCTGCGCACCACACGGCGCAGACTGCTAATGGGACGTGACAAGCTGCACAACAGCCTCTTGGCTGCCAGACTGCAATGGGGTGAAGCTGAGAAAATGGGTAGGCAGCAACTCAGCAGACTGACTGCTTTGTGACATTTCCACTTCTGCCCTGCTTTTTAACCCTTTCACCACTGCAGAGTGTGTCTGCACTTCATTCACAAATCACTGTGCAACTTTGGAAACTTTCCACTGCTCAAACCTTGTTTGAGTTTTGGTCTCAGATGCAACACTGTAGGGTTCAGAAGAAAACGGCAAAACACTGCAAGGCGAAGAAGTTAATCCCTCCCTCTCTGAGCAGCAGGAAGCACCATGATTGAAAAAGAAAAACATTAGAACTGCATGACAGGTTAGTAAGCATCTGTAAAGAGACAAGACAGGAGTACAACATTCGAGTGTGCTTTCAGTGACATGCTGTGAACATCACACTACTTTAGTTATGACTGTATTGAAAACCGATTGGTTGGTTTTCCATTATTTGGGCTGTAGAGTTTGAGGAGGAAGTGCAACATAGGACAACCATTTGTCGCTAGACTTCACTAATGCCTCTGTATTGTAGCCCAGTTGGGTGGAACTGCACTCGCCTGGTTCCATTTTCATCTATCTAATGGTAGCCTACAATAGCTTCTCTTCTTGCTTCTGCACTGTTACCTCTGGTGTTCTCCCAAGATCACATTACTCCCCTCCTATTTCTCATCCATATGCTGCCCCTTAACAACATCATCCAAAACATAGTGCCAGCTTCCACAGATACACTGATGACATGCAGCTGTACTTCACCACCATCCCTCTTGACCCCTCCACTGTCTTTCAATTGTCAGACTGCTTCCCCAGCATTTCAGTCTTTCTCTCAGATTTCCAACCACAGTATTTTGCTTTTCCCCTCTAGTGTTTCTTAGGATTGTTCTTCATCAGATGCCATCTGTAGTGTTCTGTTGCTGGAGGTGGGGTTGATTGAGTGGAATGAGAGGACTCCAATGTTTCTTAAATGCTAACCTCCCTCTCAATCAACCTTCTGCGCACCTCATGTAGGTAGAAGGGGATCCTTTCAATATACATCTAAGTAAGTACAATGAGCGCAGTGACTATTATTACATAGGCAAGCACAGCAGTCATTCTGTAACAGCAATATCCTTCAAGCAACAAAAGATGAATCGCTAGTTAAACTATGTAATCTGTAATTAGGAATGTTGATCAGGACTCCAGAAGTATTACGTAATGTTCCTGCTCAGAATCAGGCCATTTGGCTGATCAAGTCTACACCGATAATTTTCCCCTGATCTAATCCCAGTCTCCTGTTCACTGTCCTTCTAATATTCCTGTTTTCAACCAATTTCAATATAAAATGATTTATGGACTCTGCCTCCTTGGTAACAATCCTGCCCTCCCAGTGTTCCCAGCGCAGATCCTTCCTGACTTTCTGTTTGATATTAGGACTTGGTTTGTGAGAGAGATTTACACGTTCTGATCACCCTCTGTGTCATGATTTTTTTCTGAACTCCTCTTCAATTCTTGAATCTGTGCCATCTCACCAGTTAATAGTAATCATCATTTCCTTTGCCATAACTTTGAAGACCCCTCTCAGTTCATTCCTTCTCAATTCCAGTGCAAAAGATTCTCATTTCTCTTTTCCTAACTCTAACCCTATATCAATATAATAAAAGCAAAAAACTGCGGATGCTGGAAATCCAAAACAAAAATAAAAATATCTGGAAAAACTCAGCAGGTCTGGCAGCATCTGCGGAGAGGAACACAGTTAGCGTTTCGAGTCCTCTCCGCAGATGCTGCCAGACCTGCTGAATTTTTCCGGGTATTTTTATTTTTGTTTTCTAACCCTATATCCCTGGTTTGAGAATCTCTGATGTCCTTGTCTATTGCTTTTATATCCATCCCATAATGGCAAGGCAAAATAATATGCAACACTCCAACTGTGATCTAAGGTCCTTCCCAAGTTTAAGAATTCTTTGCTGCTCTTTGAATTCTGTCCAGAGATACTTTACTCTGCCTGGCTTAACAGCCCAGCTGAAGGGGAACCATCTATTGAGGAAAAGCAAACCCCTTTAGGAATACAGTCCTGGCCACACCTTTCACATAAGTGAAAGTTTTATCTTAAATGTGCTCATCTGGTTTTTAAATTACATTTCAGCAGAAAAGAACGTCCTTTTGCCATTGTCTTCAATTAGGTGTCCTCTGGATTTCAATCCCTCCGCCAATGGGAACATGATTTTCAATACATTTAGCAAATCTCCCCCTCATGTTTTCTCCAAGGAGAACAACCCCAAGTATCCAATAACTGAAGTGCCTCATCCCTAGAACCATTCTCATCAATCATTCTTGCACCCTTTCTAATGCCTTCACAACCTTCCTGAGGTGAGGCGCCCAGGATACTCCAGTTGAGGTCAAACTAGTGTTTTATAAAGGTTCACCATAATTCCCTTGCTTTTGGAATCTGTGCTTCTATTTATAAAGCCCAGGATCCCTTATGCAGTTTTCACCACTTTCTCAACCTGCCCGGCCACCTTCAACGATTTGTGCACTCTAAATCTTTCTATTCCTGCATCCCCTTTAGAACTGAACCCTTAATTTTATATTGCCTCTCTTTGTTGTTCATATCAAATGTTTCATTTTGCTCTTCTTTGCATTAAATTTTATTTGGCATATGCCCGCCCATTCCATCAGCCTGTCTATGCCCTCAGTATCCTTGGGTGCCTCTCATCTCATGATTTATCACCTGTAACTAAAGCCAGACTTTCTAATAATTGCTCTTTACCAAAGAAAAAGATATTGCTAAAGTCATAAGAGGAGGTAGTTGAGGCCCTGGATGGTATATCAATTGATAAAGACAGATTTAAGGTGATTGGTAGAAGGGTTAGAGAGGACATGAGGAAACATTTCTTCACCCAGAGGGTGGTGGGTGTTTGGAATTCACTGCCTGGTTTGGTCGTGGAAACAGAAACCCTCAACTCATTTAAAAGATACCTGGAAGGTGGGATTAGAATAGGCAGCTATTTTTTTTTTCGGCTGGCACAAACACCATGGGCTGAATGGCCTCTTTCTGTGCCATAACTTTTCTATGGTTCTAGGTTCAAAGTACTCATTTAGTATCTCAGCCATGCTCTCCGCCTTCATGTGTAAATCCCCTTTTAGGTCCCTAATTAGACCAACCCTTTTTCTTACCACCTTTTTACTACTTATATGCCAATAGGAGATATTTGGGGCTCCCTTTTATGTTAGTTGCCAGTCTCCTCTTGTACTCTCTCTCTTCCTCGCCTCCTTTATCACTTCCCCTTTGAACTTTTCTATATTCAGCATGGTTCTCACTCGAATTATCCACCTTCCATCTATCATACGCATCCTTTTTCTGCTTCGTCATCCAGGGAGCTCTGACTTTGTTTCACCTACCTTTACCCTCTTGGGAACGTACCTCAACTGTACTCAAGCTATCTCATCTTTAAACGTAGCCCATTGTTAAGTTACAGTTTTCCTGGCAATCTTTGATTCCAAATTTCCCGGGACAGATCTGTTCTCACCCCACTGAAATTGACCCTCCCACAATTTGCTATTTTTATTCTGCATTGCACTTTGTCCTTTTCCATAGCTGTCCTAAACCCTATGATACTATGCTCACTGTTCCCTAAATGTTCTCTTACTGAGACTTGATCCACTTGTCCCACCTCATTTCCCAGAACCAGATCCAACAATGCCTCCTCCTTCGGAGGGGCTTTTACTAGATTTACAATTATACATCTGCAGCCCACCCAGAAGCAGTTTCCCTTGCAGTACCCATTGCTCCGTGATAACACTGATCAACCCTGGGCAATCGCTCCCCAGGAGCCTGAGCAGTACATGTCAGTGTAACTGCTTCACAATAAAACGTGTCACAACTGAGTAACTCTGCCTCTGGACAAAACCAATACAATTCCAAAGGACACCAGTTAATGTTAGTTCCAGGACCAGCAGTTCCATGGCCAGCGGTGCCCAGGGCCAGCAGTCTCATAATCAGCAGTGCCAGAACCAGTTGAGATTATCTGCGATGAACTGGAGCCTTCATGATCCATGTTTCTTTGTACCACATAGCTTGATGGGGGTGGGAGAGGGTTTCTGGTCCTCGATCAGAATGTGCTATAGATAGACAGTGAGGGAGTTTAGTGGCCAAGGGATTACTAGAATATTATTTCTGTAAATACCTCTTTGAAAGTATTATAATCCTCTATAAATTGGATGCCAAGGTGTTTCCCAATAGAGAAGATGGGTGAACACCAGAACACAAGAACTAGGAGCATGAGCAGACCTTAGTAGCCCTTCATGTCTGCCCTGCCATTCATGGCTGATTTTCTGCCTCCGCTCCATTTTCTTGCCCATTTTCCATTGAATGGACATCATAGCTCAGAGCCTTTGCTGGTGACACTCTACAACTGGACTGTATGGGGAGGACAGTGGAAATCGCCCCAGGAAACATTCCCTTTCACCCAGTTATTCGCCTCTATTCAAGGGCCTTTCTCTCCGTTCACCTGGCATAGCCTAGATCAGGAAATGTGACAACAAAACAATGTTCTGGCATAACACAAGGGCACAGTGCCGCCTGAGTATAGAGCACTTAACCAGTGAGGAATAACTCATAACTCTAACCATGTGTGTAGGATCCTACAGCTGGCTTGAGGATGCACATGTGGATCATGCTGGCTCAGAGCTAATTCTGCTACGATTCAGACTAAAGGTTCTGTTGTTCAGTCATAATCAGTACTATTGAAATAAAATTGAATTCTGGGTTGATGAAAATCTCTACACGTGTAGTTTCTAACATTTTCCCCCTTGATCCACATCCTTTCTTCACCATCCCCCCTACTCCAGCTGCGACAGGCCTGGGTTGCACATTTTTCCACTTCTCGTCAGTGACTCTCTCCATGACTAGTTGGCAGGAAGTGTGAATTGAGTGATGCTAGCCAGATGTACGTCCCCTCTACATCCCCTACCCCCCCCCAGCCCACCACACACCACCCACTTCCCAGCGAGGAAGCACCTTACTTCAACATGGCACTCCATCCAGTGGCCTGGCTAAGAATTGTCTATTTTCCCTGAATGATGACAGGAGTCACTTGCACTGAAACTGGCAACCTCATGTAATATGGTTGTGAACCATCAGCACTCTCCAGATAGGTCTTCAGTACAACGTGTAACCCTACCCAACCCTATCAATCAGTTTTCTTACCAATTTTCTTCCCACCTCAACTGAAGGTGCTGACTCTCACTGGGGGACAGTTCCTGAAGGTGCTGACTCTCACTGGGGGACAGTTCCTGAAGGTGCTGACTCTCACTGGGGGACAGTTCCTGAAGGTGCTGACTCTCACTAAGGGACAGTTCCTGAAGGTGCTGACTCTCACTGGGGGACAGATCCTGAAGGTGCTGACACCCACTGGAGTACAAGGCTTGAAAGTGCTGACGGCCTGCTGTTACTTGATTCAAGTGCTCATTCTTTACTTTTAAGAGCCTAGGCTGTGACTGGGAATAGCTGATGCTGATACTCTCCATTTGAAGAGTAACTAAAAAAATTTGCTTTTACATAGCACATTAACATAGTAAAATATCCCAAGCTGTTACATTGGGGTGTTATCAAATCAATTGTGACATTGAGGCACAATTTTAGGACAGATGAGTGAAAATTGCTCAAGGGCTAAATTTTAAGGGGGCGGGAGGTGGGGAGAGCGATGAAGCAGCTAGGGAGGGATTTCCAGAGTTTAGGGCACAAGTAGCTGAAGGCACGCTCACAAGTGATGGAGCGATTAATATTGGAGATGTGTAAGAGGCCAGAATTGGAGATGGACAGAGATCCTGGAGGGCTGGAGATGGGTATAGACTTAGGGAATGATGGGCCTTCTGTTGGTAATATTTTAAACCAGTTACCCTCGGTCAGTTGAATCTTACCTAATCCTAACATGAAATAAGTGCAAGAGCAAAGTACTGTAGAGGCTGGAAATCTGAAATTAAAGCAAAATGCTCCAAGTACTCAGCAGATCTGGCAGCGCCTGTGGAGAGAGAAATAGCTGCTCTGATTGTGCAATCTTGCCATTATGTAAAATGTTAAAATTTTTATGTAAGTGAATCTGATTATTCATTGGAACAATTAGCGCAGAAATCAGTGTGTGACTGTTGCGGGAGAATTATGATGTGAACATATAGCTTTATAATCTGGGCACTTAATCTTCAACTTTTGAAGTCAATCCAGTGCAGCTTCCTCAATAAAGGTTTGTGAGAATATGGATCAGACTGCCTCAGAGCCACCAATGCTGAATTAATTGAGGTTGACAGTTATATGGGAAGTTGAGAAAGGGCAGGGAAGTAGGATTAAAAGACAGTTCCTTTCTTGACCTCAGGATGTTCTAAAGTGATTCACAGTGAGAATAGTCACTGTTGTAATGTAGGGAATTGTGGCAGCCAATTTGCGAATAGCAAGGGCCGACAAACAGCAATGAGATAAAAAGTCCAAGTCAGCAGGTTATAAACGTGTGGGTTGAAGGATAAATATTGACGAGGACACTGGGAGATCTCCCCTACTATTCTTTAAGTAGTGTCTTGGGATCCTTTTCATTCACACAAGAGGTCAGATGGGACTTTGGTTTTTAAGATCTCATCTGGAAGATGGTACCTTTGACAGTGCCACACTCCCACAGTACGGATGCTGAGAGTACTGGCCAGAATTATGGGCTCAAGTGAGGCTTGATTCCACAACCTGTTCTATCAGATGCAAGTGCTACCCACCAAGCCAAGGACAGCACCTAACTGAAAGCTAGAGCTACCATAGTTAAGAAAATGGTGAAGCAGACTAGGTGAATTGAAAGGCCAAATCCCGGTCTTGTAAACTAGTTGTTATTAGTGACACCTGACTAGTAATTCTGTTGAACAATATTGCTTTCAGAATAGGCAGCTCCTTTAGAAAGGCTCACAGGCAGCAACTCAAGTGAAACATTGACAAAGGAATTGAATGCATTCATGTTTCGAGTACAAGCAGAGGGCCGGGAAAACTAGCAAAACTGACCAAAATTCAAAACATAACACCTGGAAACATTGGAGGGCCAAAGGACACCACAAAGTAGATGATCTACAGTGCAAGATGGGCAATTAATACTGGTCTTGTCAGTCGCACCCACATCCCATGAAGGAATAAAAGAACATCCTTTCAACATTGAGAACTGTGTGGCATTTCAGAGGACAGTTGCCTTTTAAAGAGTCACGTATTCCTGATGAAGCATTGCCATGATTCTGAGTGCCAAGATACAATGAATAAACTGACAGAAAGCACCCACTCCCAGTCTCTTGCCGCAGAAAGATGACAAAAATTAGATTATAGAAATAACACTAATCTGACATTAATAGCTGCATGCAGTCACAAGGTTACAATCGTGACTCGAAGCTAAAGACAGTGATTGTACTTGGAGACAGTATTCTATGTTACAGATGGCTTCTAGTTAAGATACTTGGGCAGAACCCGTGCCCTGGCGTGCTGAAAGCCAAAGGTTAGATTATTATTAAATAAATAATTTAATTTCCTCTTTTTCAGAAGGTGCTGATTCTTACTGGGGAGCAGTTCCTGGAGGTACTGACTCTCACTGGGGGACAGTTCCTGAAGGTGCTGACTCTCACTGGGGGGCAGTTCCTAAAGGTGCTGACTCTCACTGGGGGACAGTTCCTGAGGGTGCTGATTCTCACTGAGGGACAGTTCCAGAAAGTGCTGACTCTCACTGAGGGACAGTTCTTGAAGGTGCTGACTCTCACTGGGGACAGCTCCTGAAGGTGCTGACTCTCATGGGGGGACAATTCCTGAATGTGCTGTCTCTCACTGGGGGACAATTCCTGAATGTGCTGACTCTCACTGGGGGACAGTTCCTGAAGGTGCTGACTCTCACTGAGAGACAGTTCCTGAAGGTGTTGACTCTCACTGGGGGACAGTTCCTGAAGGTGCTGACTCTCACTGGGGGACAGTTCCTGCTAACTCTCACTGGGGGACAGTTCCTGAAGGTGCTGGCTCTCACTGGGGGACAGATGCTGAAGGTGCTGACTCTCACTGTGGGACAGTTCTTGAAGGTGCTGACTCTCACTGGGGGACAGTTCCTGAAGGGGCCGGCACTCATTGGGGGACAGTTCCTAAGGTGCTGACTCTCACCGGGGGACAGTTCCTGAAGGGCTGAATCTCACCGGGGGACAGTTCCTGAAGGGGTTGACTCTCACTGGGGGACAGTTCCTGAAGGGGCTAACTCTTACTGGGGTACAGTTCCTGAAGGTGCTGGCATTCACTGGGGGACAGTTGCTGAAGGTGCTGACTCTCACTGGGGGACAGTTCCTGAAGGGGCTGGCACTCATTGGGGGACAGTTCCTGAAGGGGCTGGCACCTACTGGGGGACAGTTCCTGAAGGGGCTGACTCTTAAATCCAAGCTTGCTGTTCACTTTTCCTTTTCTGAGCTTGAGTCTATTCCCCATTATTCTGTTATTATCACACCATATCTGTGTGGTACCCCAAATCAGGCATAACAGGCAATAAAGTGCCCCTCCACTTCATAGAATCAGTTGGTGAATATCACTTTTTTCACTGTATAAGTTGGCAATGTGTTTGAAAACAAACTTTAGAATCTCGGTCCGCAGAAGCACCTAACGGACAGAGTATGCAACCACATCACCATTGTTGACCCAGCAAAATTTTGGGAAACGTTGGAAATAAAATTTACAGTGAATATATTGACAAAAAAGTTATCAAAAATTGTGGCAACTGGAAATAATGTTTATGGACAGGAAGACCACATCCCAGATTTATATTAATATGTAGATCCTTATAAAGGGAAATAGTATAAATTTGCTTTTTCTATCTCAGGCTGAGCTGTTACAGTAGAGCATGTAACGAGGCAATGCAGGCAGTTCTTCACACAATGGGATGAACACATACAGTGGACTCTAGGTCACAAAGACCAGGCAAAAAGATGAGGTGGATGCTGTGATGGGGTGCAGTATGAGCCCTCTTGTGATTATTATATTACTGCTTTGTGCTGTGTAACATATCTGTTTTGATACATGAGGTAAGTCTTAAGCATGCAGAACTTTTTCCAAATATTCAGCTGACTGGGCAATTGCTGGCACTGAGGGATGACTGATTATCCTTGCAGCTGTTACGCCTCTGGATATTTGCTCATTGTTCACAGATTATTACCAAACGTGTGGTATAATCCAAATCCAAAAATGTATCGCGCACAAGGATAATGGAGTGAAACATCTATATATAGGACAAGCACTGTTGATGTGCAATGAATCCATGGCAGATGTGGCAGATTGCTTTTGTATTGATTGAGGGAAAGTGAGGGCATCACACTGCTGATGGGGACACATAATTAGGGCGAGGAAGTCAAATTTGTGCCAGTAGCAAATTGGAAGGAAGTAATACTTCTAACATTTCTTTGGATAAGAGAGCACACAGGTTCTCTAGCTCTGGATCCAGGATTGAGAGGCACCCTGCTATCCCAACTCTGGTTCTAGAATTGAGAGAAAACTTGGGTGTTCCTGGTCTGAATCCAGGATCATGCAGAATTCTGAATTCTTGTCCTAGCACCACATTCGCAGGGGTGGAGTGCCATTAAAAATTGTATGGATTGATTGTTTAATTTGACATGCCTGTGCTGAACAGCACAAATCCTAACTCTGACACACCCCCATGCTGACTTTACACCCTCTCTGCTAGTCCCCAGCAGGTACCATTATTATCCCTGGCCTTGTCCCCTTACACACTTCCAAATAATTCCTCTTTGCAAATTATACACTTATCCTTTACAGATCCTTCTCATATCCTGCAGGATAGTTGCTGCTGGAAGATTTATTTTGATGTAACCTTTATTTTTATTTTCCTTCTCAGGCCGTATTAGAAGATCAGACTTTCAAGAGACAGATCGAGATTGAGATAACACCTGTCTTTCTTGTGCCAGACACCAATGGATTTATTGATCACCTCCCCAGTCTGGTCAGGCTGTTGGACTGTAAGCTGTACATCATTGTGGTCCCACTTATTGGTAAACATATTCTTCACTACCCTCTCATCCTAGATGAATATTGTCTGTGTGTGGTCTGGCAGAAACACTGAGTGCAGTAAATTGATGAGATGCCTTTAGTTGAGTGGTTGCACCAGGTTACATCTGGTGTTTTCTTTTTTTAAGGGTCTCTTTTAAAGTGTGTGTCATTGTAAACTGCTAGGAATGTGAGAGAAAAGCTTCAGAAACAAAACGAACTCAAGTCCCCGGTCATTGTTGATAATATCGCTCCCCAGTGATGTGAGAGTTCAGGACATCAAAATAAATCCAGATTAGCAACCCGGGTGGAAGTACATTACAAAAAAATCACCAACCACAGGAACGAATCTCAAACAATTTGTACAATCATCTGATTCCAAGATTGTGCAACATCCCATAACACTCAGCCAGCCACTTGTATTTTTGTAATTATATGCTAGTTGTTCTCAGTATTCCCCAACCATCTCTCTCCCTCTTTCTGCTTCCTCAAGTTATTGTTAGATTTTGCCATTTAATTGTGAAATTAATCAAAGTATTGACTGATATAAAACTAGTCCATCTCCTGTGGCATTGCACATGGATAGTTAACACCTTGTGAACTTTCACAGTGCAGCAGCATAAATACCTGCAGTCATTCTTGGCATTTATAGTAAATATCAAAGCTTCGACCAAGGCATGTGAGGTGGCAAAGGCATTAATTGTAACATTGGAGGTGGTGACATTGGGGTGTAACTGGGGAGACGGTGACATTGAGGTGTAACTGGAGAGACTGTGACATTGGGGTGTAACCGGAGAGACGGTGACATTGGGGTGTAACTGGGGAGACGGTGATGTTGGGATGTAACCGAGGAGATGATGACATAGGGGTGTAACTGGGGGGGGGCAGCGACATTAGGGTGTAACCGATGAGACGGTGACGTTGGGGTATAACCGTGGAGAGGGTGACATTGGGGTGTAACTGGGGAGAGGGTGACGTTGGGGTGTAACCGGGGAGAGGGTGACGTTGGGGTGTAACTGGGAAGATGGTGACGTTGGGGTGTAACCGGGAAGATGGTGACGTTGGGGTTTAACCGGGGAGACGGTGACGTTGGGGTGTAACCGGGGATTGGTGACGTTGGGGTGTAACCAGGGGGATGGTGACGTTGGGGTTTAACCGGGGCGAGGGTAACATTGGGGTGTAACCGGGGAGACGGTGACATTGGGGTGTAACCGGGGAGAGGGTGGCATTGGTGTGTAACCTGGGAGAGGGTGGCATTGGGGTGTAACTGGGGAGAGGGTGGCATTGGGGTGTGTTAAGATTAGAAAGTTATTGCTAGTGATAAATTTGAGGTAACCATATTCCAGTACCTGGTCCTCCTCCAACCTGTCAGTAAATCTCATAGGTTGTAGTAAATAACTAGGACTCAAGGGGCAGAACTTTGCTGCAATGGTAAACCACACGCCAA
Source organism: Carcharodon carcharias (assembly GCF_017639515.1). Taxonomy (NCBI): domain Eukaryota; kingdom Metazoa; phylum Chordata; class Chondrichthyes; order Lamniformes; family Lamnidae; genus Carcharodon; species Carcharodon carcharias. Next base: position 142,283,077 of record NC_054476.1, read on the forward strand.
AATATGAACAGGCAATAGCAGCTGAGTGAGACTGTGCAGTGCAGGCCATAACCACACTGTGACATAGTGATGGCAGCCTAAATATTTCTGGCTTCATTCTCACAGTTTGATATGTTATGATGGAGTAACATAATCACAGCTAGCTGGTACTTGGTATGGAATGTAGTCACAAGGTGTGTAATGGAGAAGGAGATGCTCCAGGCCATTAGATCTCAGCCTTCCAGAATACCAGCCCCACTGACTCTCATTCCAGGATCCAGCTGTTCCTTCAGTGATTCCGGGGTCAAGGTCTCACCAACTTTCACATGCATGATCGTCACAGCGCTCTAGGAATAAAATTAATGAGCAGGATCTGAGAGTTGTAATCTTGAGATTACTCCCAGTGCCACAGAAATAGTATAATGCAGGTGAATTTGTGGCTGGAGAAAAGGTGTAAGAGGTAGAGCTTTAGATTCCTGAATCATTGTGACTAGTTATGGGGAGAGGGGACCTGAACAAGCCAGAATGGTTACACCTCAACAGAGCCAGGAGCAATATTATCAAGTGGAGCTTTGCTAATGCTGTCCCAGTCGACCTTTTGTGTCAGCCTGTTCCTGCCCCATGGAACTCCTTTCTTCCTATCTTGACTCCATTCCCTCTCCCCTTATCCAGTCTCTTCCCACCTACATCCGCAATTCCTCTGATGCCCTACGTCATATCAACAATTTCCAGTTCCCTAGCCCTAATTGCCTCCACTTCACCCACCTCCATCCCCCACCAGGATGGTCTGAGGGCTCTCCGCTTCTTCCTTTAACAGAGGCCTGAACAATCCCCTTTCTACCACCTTCACATGATCCATCTCCAACAATTCCTTTCCCTTCCTTGACCTCTCTGTCTCCATTTCTGTTGGTAGACTGTCCACCAATATCCATTACAAGCCCACCGACTCCCACAGCTACCTCGACTACAGCTCCTCACATCCCGCTTCCTGTAAGGACTCCATCCCATTCTGTCAGTTCCTTCGCCTCCGTCACATCTGTTCCTATTATGCCACTTTCCAAAACGGCGCTTCTGACATGTCTTCCTTCTTCTTTAACCAAGGTTTCCCACCCACTGTGGTTGACAGGGCCCTCAAACGTGTCTGACCCATCTCCCAGGCCTCTGCCCTCACACCTTCCCCTCCCTTCCAGAACCATGATAGGGCCCCCTTGCCCTCGCTTTTCACCCCGCCAGCCTCTGCATTCAAAAGATCATCCTCCACTACTTCCACCAACTCCAGCATGTTGCCACCACCAAACACATCTTCCCCTCAACCCCCTGTCAGCACTCCATAGGCACTGTTCCCTCTGGGACACGCTGCTCCACTGCACCATCACTCCCAACACCATATCTCCTTCCCACGGCACCTTCCCATGCATCCGCAGAAGGTGCAACACCTGCCCCTTCACTTCCCCTCTCCTCACCAAGGGCCCAAACACTCCTTTCAGGTGAAGCAGCGCTTCACTTGCACCTCCTTCAATTTGGTCTACTGCATTCGCTGCTCCCAGTGCAGTCTCCTCTACATTGGAGAGACCAAACGCAGACTGGGTGACCTCTTTGCAGAACCATTTTGGTGGTCCGCAAGCATGACCCAGATCTTCCTGACACTTGCCATTTCAACACACCACCCTGCTCTCATGCCCACATGTCCGTCCTTGGCCTGCTGCAATGTTCCAGTGAAGCCCAACACAAACTGGAGGAACAGCACTTCATCTTCCCACTAGGCACTTTACAGCCTCCCGGACTTAACATTGAGCTCAACAACTTCAGACCATGAACTCTCTCCTCCATCCTCACCCCTTGTTTAATCCCCTTTTTTAAATTAATTTGTTTTTTATTTTTTATCCACTTATTTTCATATTTATTCATTGTTTTATCCCCTTTTTTCCCTTTTTCCATCCTTTTTTCCCCAACCACTGCCGCCTACGCCCACCTCACCCCTAAATGGGCCACCTGTTACTTGTTCCATGTTATTCTTTCTCAGAGTGCTGACACTTGTTCTGTTATTAACACATTCTGCTTTCTTACCATTATGCCATTATCAGCACCTTCTTTAGCCCTTATCACTACCCATTAATGGTCCTTTGTCTTTTTGTCCATGACATCTTTGTCAATCTCTCCCTAGCCCCCACCTATCACTGGCCTTCTATTCAGCTTCCACCCCCCCCCAAACAGTATAAAATTCATCATATTTCTACTTCTCTTTAGCTCTGAAGAAGGGCACACAGATTCGAAATGATAACTCTGTTTCTTTCGCAACAGATGCCGTCAGACCTGCTGAGCTTTTCCAGCACTTTCTGTTTTCATTTCAGATTTCCAGCATCTGCAGTATTTTGCTTTTATCTTTGCTAATGCTGTTTGGGGATAGTTTAAACTAGTTTGGCAGGGGTGTGGGAACCTGGCTGTAAATTCAGAAGGGAGAGAAGCAAAGCTGGAAATGGAAAGTAGAAAACAAGTAATCAAGCCTTCACCTTGAGGATACCCTCCATCGTGTTGTGTGGCACTACCACGGTGCTAAATGGGATAGATTTTGAACAGTATTGGACAACCATGAGGCGCTGTGGGCCATCAGCAGCAGCAGATTTATACTCGACCACAATCTGTAATCTCATGGCCCAGCATATCCCCCACTCTACCATCATCACCAAGCCAGGGGATCAACCCTAATTCAATAAAGAGTGCAGGAGGGCATGCCAGGAGCAGCACCAGGCGTACCTAAAAATGAGGTGTCAACCTGGTGAAGCTTTTACACAAGACTACCTAAGTGCCAAACAGCATAAGCAGTAAGCGATAGACAGAGCTAAGTGATCCCACAACCAACAGATCAGATCTAAGCTCTTCAGTCCTGCCACATCCACTCGTGAATGGTGATGGACAATTCAACAACTCTCTGGAGGAGGAAGCTCCGCAAGTATCCCCATCCTCCATCAAGGCCACATTTGACAGAATGTGGCATCAAGGAACCCTTAGCAAAACTGGAGTCAATGGGAATCAGGGGGAAAACTGTCCACTGGTTGGAGTCATACCTAGCACCAAGTAAGATGGTTGTGGTTGCTGGAAGTCTGTCATCTCAGCTCCAAGACATCACCGCAAGAGTTCCTCAGGGTAGCGTCCTCTATCCAACCATCTTCAGCTGCTTCATCAATGACCTTCCTTCCATCATAAGGTCAGAAGTGGGGGTGTTTGCTGATGATTGCACAATGTTCACCATTCATGACTCCTAAGATACTGAAGCAGTCCATGTCCAAATGCAGTAAGACCTGGACAATATCCAGGCTTGGGCTGACAAGTGGCAAGTAACATTCGCACTACTCAAGTGTCAGGCAATGACTATCTCCAACAAGAGTGAATCCAACCATTGCTCCATGATCTTCAATGACATTACCATCACTGAATCCCCCACTATCAACATCCTGGGAGTTACCATAGACCAGAAACTGAACTGGACCAGCTGTATAATTGCTGTGGCTACAAGAGCAGGTCAGAGGCTAGGAATCATGCGACGAGTATCCCACCTCCTGACTCCCCAAAGCCTATCCACCATCTACAAGGCACAAGTCAGGAGTGTGATGGAATACTCCCCACTTGCCTGGATGAGTGCAGTGCCAACACTCAAGAAGCTTGACACCATCCAGGACCAAGCAGCCCACTTGATTGGCACCACATCTGCAAACACTCGCTCCCACCATCACTGATGCACAGTAGCAGTAGTATGTACCATCTACAAGATGCAGTGCAGAAATTCACCAAGGGCTCCTTCAACAGCACCTTTCAAATCCATGACCTGCACCACATGGAGTGCAGCGGTTCAAGAAGGCAGCTCACCACCATCTTCTCAAGGGCAACTAGGGATGGGCAATAAATGCTAACCCAGCCAGCAAAGCCCACATCCTATGAATGAATTTTTAATAAAGTGTGGAAGGCACAGGAAACAAAAGCTAAAAAATAGACACCAGAGAAGTTTTCAGTACTTAATGATATACTGTTCAATCCTAGGAGTCAAGTGGCTAAGGTGGGTGAGCTGAGGGTTCAAGCAAATACTTGGAAGCATGGTTTCTAGTTATTAATGAAACATGGCTTAAAGAAGGGCAGGAAAGTGAGTTCAACAGTCCTGATTAGAGGGCTTTTAGCCTCGATATAGAGGGAGATAACAAAAACAAGGATAGTAATGTCCGTTAAAGAAACAGTCACAGCTGTGAGGAAAGATACTGTATTGTCATCAAATGAAGCCAAATGGGTTGAGCTGAGAACAATAAAGGGACAATTAAACTGTTGGGAGTGTACTACAGACCCTCAAACAGTCAGAGGGAGATAGAAGAGCAAAAATGTAGGCAAATATAGGGCAATAATAAGGGATTTCATCTTCCCTAATATTAACTGGGATAGATTCAGTGTTAATGGTACATAGCAGCAGAATTCTTAAAATGCATTTTAAGAACTTTTTTGCCAGTATGAGCAAGCCCAACAAGAGGAGGGGCAGTTCTGGACCTAGTGTGAGGGAAATGAAGCTGGACAGGTGGAGGGGATATCAGTGGGAGAGCATTTTAGTGGTGGTGATCATAATTCAATTAGATTTCATGTAGTTATGGAAAAGGGACCCAGATTAGACCAAGACTATAAGCTCTCAATTTGGGAAAGGCCAATTGTATTAAGTGAGATATGATTTTGCAAAAGTGGACTTGAAGCAACTACTTGAAGGTAAATCAGTGTGTGAGCAGTGGGAAGCACTCAAAATAGAGATAGTGAGAGTCCAGAGTAAATATCCTGGCACAAGGGAAAAGGATGGAACTCCCAAATTTAGAGTCCTGTGGACGTCAAGCAGCACACAGGATAGGATAAAGCAAAAAAGGGAATCTCATGTCAGATACCAAGCTCAATAATTCCGAAAAGAGAGGAATATAGAAAGAACAGAAGTGAAATTAAAAAGGAAATTAGGAAAGCAAAGAGAGGGTATGAAAAAATATTGGCAAGTAAAATCAGGGAAAACCCAGATATGTCTTATCAATACGTAGGGAGCGAGAGGAAAGCGAAGGAAAGAGTCTGGCATATTAAAGATCAGAAAGGGAGCCTGTATTGGAAGTGGAAGGCATTGGCATGGTTCTTATTGAATACTTTGCATCTGTCTTCACAGAAGAGGGCATTGTGCAGAGTTTGTAATTAAAGAGGCAGAATGTGAAGTATTGAATAGAATAAACAGAGTGAGAAAGGAAATATTAATGGGTTCAGCATTTTTAAAAATAGATTAATCACCAGACCCAGTTGAAATATATCCCAGGCTGTTAAAAGAGGCAGGGGAGCAAATCGGGCGGCTCTGCCCATCATTTTCCAATTCTCTCTGGCTATAGGTGTGGTGCTGATATAGTGCTAACATCATATCATTTTTTTAAAAAGAGAGAGACTGAATTATTGCAAGCCAGTCAGCCTAACCTTGGTGATGGGCAAGTTATTAAAAAAATTCTCAGGCTATGTATTAATCGTCATTTAGAAAGTCACAGATCAATAAAGGGCAGTCAGTATGAATTTGTAAAGGGAAGGCAGTGTCTGACCAACTTGATTGAATTTTTTGAGGCGGTAATAAGGTGTTTCAAAGGAGTAGTAAATTTTAGCGAGGCTTTTGAAAAGGTCCTGCAAGTCAGACTGGTCTAAAAAATAAAAGCACGTGGATCCTAGAGCAAGTGGCAAGTTGGACCCAAAATTAGTTCAGTGGCAGAAAACATAGGATAATGGTTGAGTATTTTGTGACTAGGGAGCTGTTCCCAGTGGGGTTCTGCAGGGCTAGTACTGGGTCCCTTGATGTTCATGGTTTATGTGAATGATTTATACTTAAGTGTAGGGGACATGATTAAAATGTTTCGAGTTCATACAAAAATTGGCCATTTGGTTGATAGTGAGGAAGAAAGCTGTATACTGCAGGTATATATCAATGGACTGTTCAGGTGGGCAGAAAAATGGTAAATAGAAATGGAATTTAATCTGGTTAAGTGTGAGGTAATGAATGGGGAGAGCAGACAAGGCAAGGGAAATACAAAATATATGGTAGAATTCTGAGCAGTGTAGAGGAACAGAGACACCTTGGAGTTTTTTTTAAATTCATTTATGGGATGTGGGCGTCACTGGCTGGACCAGCATTTGTTGCCCATCCCAGATGCCCTTGAAAAGATGGTAGTGAGCTGCCTCCTTGAACAGCTGTAGGTACACTCACAGCGCTGTTAGGGAGGGAGTTCCAGGATTTTGATCCAGCGACAATGAAGGAATGGCGATATACAAGTCAGGATGGTGAGTGGCTTGGAAGTGATCTTCAGTGGTTTTCCCATGTATCTGCTGCCCTTGTCCTTCTAGATGGTAGTGGTCGTGGGTTTGAAAGATGCTGCCTAAGGAGCCTTGATGAGTTTCTGCAGTACATCATGTAGATGGTACACACTGCTGCCACTGTTTGTCGGCGGTGGAGGGAGCGAATGTTTGTGGATGGGGTGCCAAACATGCAGGGTGCATTGTCCTGGATGGTGTCAAGCGTCTTGAGTGTTGTTGGAGCAGCACTCATCCAGGCAAGTGGAGAGTATTCCATCACACCCCTGACTTGTGCCATGTAGATGGTGGACAGGCTAGCCTCCGACCTGCTCTAGTAGCCACAGTATTTATGTGGCTAGTCCAGTTGAGCATCAGGTCAATGGTAGCCCTCCAGGATGTTGATAGTGGGGGATTCAGTGATGGTAATGCCATTGAATGTCATGGGGTGATGGTTAGATTCTCTCTTGTTGGAGATGGTCATTGCCTGGTACTTGTGTGGTGTGAATATTACTTGCCAATTTGTCCAGGTCTTGCTGCATTTGGACATGGATTGCTTCAGTATCTGAGTTGCAAATGGTGTTGAACGTTGTGCAATCATCTTGCCCATGTCCACAGATCCCTTGAAGGTGCCTGGACAGGTAGGTAAGGTGGTAAGAAAGCATATGGGATACTTCCCTTTACTTGGCCAAGCGTAGAATAAAAGTGCTGGAACTGTATAAAACACTAGTTAGTCCATAGCTAGAGTACTGCGTACAGCTCTGGTCACTGCATTACATGAAGGATATGATTACACTAGAGAGAGTACACAGGAGATTTACCAAGGAGGTTGCCAGAAATGGAGAATTTTAGCTGAGAGAAAGATTGGGTAGTCTGGAGTTTTCTTTGGAACAGAGGAAACAGGGGAAATTTAATTGAGGTTTATAAAATTATGTGGTGTCTGGATGGAGTGATAGGGACGACCTATTTCTATTAGCAGAGAGATCAATAGCCAGGGAACGTAGATTTAACATTAATTGGTGGAAGGATTAGAGGGCGGGGTTCTGAAGAATTTTTTTCACCACGGCTAATGGGGATCTGGAACTCACTGCCTGAATGGGTAATGGAGGCAGAACCATCATCACATTTAAAAAGTGCTTAGATGTGTTCTTGCCGTGCTGTAACCTACTAGGCTGCAGACCAAGAGCTGGAAATTGGGATTAAGCTGGAACTCTTCTTTGGTTAGTACGGACAAGATAGGCCAAATAGCCACTTCCTGTGCCGTAAATTTCTATGATTGAGCAGAGTACTGGAGGGCTAGTGCAGCTTTACTTCACCAAGAGTCAGCACTTTCAGGAGAAAAAGACACAAGCCCCTCCCTTTCTCCCTTGGTTAACAACAATCCATGACACTTGACACAAGAATAACATGTGGATTAGACTTCCCTTGTTATGTCTGAACTTATGCTCCATACCTATTTCACTATTCTTTCTTTGTGTAGATGGGGGAACAAAGTATTCATAGTAGGTGCTGACTGGGTGTCGATAGCACCCTCTTTTGACTCGTATTTGAACATTGCCCAATTGAAACCATTCCTGAGGCCAATCTTGTAAACTGATGCTGAATGTTGTATGTGTTTACTGGGAGTCTGAGCAGCCTAATGACTCCAGGGCTCCAGTTTCAGTTCCAAGGTAGATGGCAGCAACTACTGTATGCTTGTGCCAAAATAATCAAGTCCTAACCACAAAATTCAACTCTAATTTTATGTTCTAAGGGTGCACATAGCTGTATGTGTGGTCTGAGCAACAGCTCGTCACTGGTGCAGCACCACAATCAGCAGTGCCATTCACAGCAATTTGGCACACCAACATGTGACTCTTATAATGGAATATTTTTAATTAAGGGTAAGTGGATTTGGTTTGAGTGAAAATTTGCTCCAAAATATACTGCTATTTGAGTAATCGCACTCTGTAACAGGAGGTGTTTGGACTGCAAAACAGTCTTCTGCAAGTTACAGCTGTCCCTGTTTGCTAAGCCCAAAACCGGGCAGGAGCAGGGCAAGGGGGTAAGGGGTCTTCTCCTAGCTGAAATAGTGAGAGAAACCTGCATCGGACTTGGTTGCTGACAGGACAGATGGAAGTGTTTCACACACTCAGTTATTGATCTGTCAGCCATCCCTTTGATTTTCTTTCCCGTTTAACCATCAAAACCATTCTTATTAAAGCTGCTTGTTGTTTGACTTTGCAGCCAGCAGCAAGTGCACAAAGCGTGGCCTGTAGGTTCATGTGTTGATTTGGTAAATCAATAAAAAGAATTTACAGAGCTCCAAGAGTAGCGAAGGAGGGCCACAATACTACTCCGGGTAGTGTTGTTAATATGATTGCCCTGTTAATGTCTCTGGTCACTTCTAATTCTGACCCACCTTCATTGATTGTATGCCTGCCCCTATGTTGATAGGTCATTCCCCTCCTGACTCAAAATTGTACATTAATATTCCCAAGTCTAACCTCAGTTTATGATTCATCCTCAGTTGTACCACATTAGGCTCAAGTCTGAAATCACTTTATGTTGATTCCAAATACAGCTCTTATTATAGAATTATGTTTACAGATGAGGCCATTCAGCCCATCACATCCATGTCAACTCTCTGCCGGAAAACCCACTAGTCCCACCCCCCATCTTTTCCTCATAGCCCTGCAAACTATTTATTTTAAAATAATTGTCCAATTCTGTTTTGAATGCCACAATCGAACCTGTCTCCACCACATTCCAGATCCTAGCCACTCGCTGCATAAAATTATTTTTCCTCATGTCGGGGTTGATTCTTTTACAAATCACTTTAAACACGTGCCCTCTGGTTATGGATTCTTCCACCAACAGGAACAGTTTCTCCCTATCTTCTTTGTCCAGACTCCTCATGATTTTGAACTCCTCTATCAAATCTCCTCTTAATCTTTGTTTCCCTAAGGAGAACAGCCCCAGCTTCTCCAATGTATCCATGTAACTGAAATTCCACAAACCTGGAAACCATTCTTTTCTGCACCCTCTCTAATGCCTTTGCTTCCTTCCTAAAATGTAGTGACCAGAATAGGACATAATACTCCAGTTGGGGCTGATCCAGTGTTTTATACAGGTTTATCATAACTTCATTACTTTTATACCCTGTACCCCTTTTCATAAAGCCCAGGATGCCGTGAACTTTATTAACCACTCTGAATCCTGTCCTGCCACCTTCAGAGACCTATGCACTTATACCTCCGGCTCCCCCAGCTCCTACACCTTCTTTATAATTGCACATTTTATTTTATATTGCCTCTTCCTACTAAAATTAATCACTTCGTACTTCTCTGCATTAAATTTCATCTGCCAATTCTCCCATTCCACCAGTCTAAGTCCTCTTGAAGTTTATCACTATCCTCACAGTTCACAATACTTCCAAGTTTTTTGTCATCTGCAAATTTTGAAATTGTGCCTAATACAGCCAAGACTAGGTCAGTAAAATATTAGGAAAAGCAGGGGTCCTAACACTGATTCCTGGGGAACCCCACTGTAAACCTTCCTCCAGTCTGAAAAACAGCTTCTGGTACCTGTCACTCAACCACTTTCATATCCGTACTGCCAACATCCTTTTTCGTGGGCTCTAACTTTGCTGACAAGTCTGTTACGTGACACTTTATCAAATGCCTTTTGGAACACCAGTGACTACATTACCCACATCTCTATTGCCTCATTAAAAAATTCAGGCAAGTTGGTTAAACATGATTTGCCTTTAACAAATCTGTGCAGGCTTTCCTTAATAAACCTGCATTTGTCCAAATGGCTCTTAATTTCACCCCCCCCCCCAAGTTATCTTTTCTAAAAGCTTTCCCACCATCAAGGTAAACTGACTAGCCTGTTGTTGTCAGGCTTATTCTTACACTCTTTCTTGAACAAAAGTGCAACATTTGCAATTCACTAGTTCTCTGGCACCATCCTTGAGTCAAAGGAAGATTGGAAAGTTATAGCCAGGGTCTCCAAAATTTTCACTCTCACTTCCCTCGGTATCTTTGGATGCATCTTATCCATTTCTGGTGTCTTATCAACTTTTAAGTACAACCAGCTTAATACTTCCTCTTTATCAATTTTTAGCTCATCCAGTGTCACAGCTACCTCTTCTTTCATAATGACTTGGGCAGCATCTTCCTTGGTAAGGCAGATGCAAAGTACTTGTACCTCAACCATATCCTCTGCCTTTATGTGTTAAACCCCTTTTAGGCCCCTTGTCGGCACCATTCCTCCTTTAACACCGTTTTACTATTTTTATGCCTTTGGAAGACTTTTGAATCCTCTTTCATGTTATCTACCAGGCTCTTCTCATGCTCTCCTCTTGCTTCTCTGGCTTGTTTTTTTTCACTACTTAACCCCCCCCCCCACCCCGCCCCCGCCTGAGCCTTCTCTGGGCAGCCTGGGTTCTCACTTGTATTATCCACCTGACACCTGTCATAAGCCCCCTTTTTTGATTCATCTTATTCTTTATCTATTTAGTCATCCAATCAACTCTGGATTTGTTTGCCCTACCTTTCCCACGCATGGGAATGCACCTTGACTGTACCTAAACTATCTCCTCTATAAAGGCAGCCCATTGTTCCATTACAGTTTTGCCTGCCAATCTTTGGTTGCAGTTTACCTGGGCCAGACCCATTCTCAGCCTATTGAAATTGGCCCTCCCCAGTTATTTTTTTTCTCCAAATTGCTTCTTGTCCTTTTCCATATTTAAACTTTTTGATACAATGATCACTGTCCCCTAAACTCATTCCTACTAAATCTTGATTCACTTGATCCACCTCATTTCCCAGAACCAGATCCAGCAGTGCCCCTTTTCTTGTTTAACTGGAAACAGTGTGAACTTGCTGGTGTACAATGACATCAGGTGAATGATGGAGAAAATTCTCTACACACTTTAAAAACTCTTGCTCCTCTCTGTTCTTTACTCTATTACTATCCCTGTCTATATTAGGATAATTAAAGTCCCCCAGAAGCACAACCACAATAGTGAGCTCCAGGAAAAAAGGCTTCACGTAGGAAATGTTTGGGCTGACACAACCATATGTTTTCCCTGCCACCAATTTTGCCTTTTCTGCCACCAAGATATCCAGTTGTACATTGCTGATTCAGGATATGTTGGTGCAGGTTTGTGATACGCATCGTTTATACCAGCTAAAGGACCAAAAATTAAAATACTGAAATAAGGTACCTAAAAGAAGAGGGAGCATCTTCATCCTTTGTTTATACTTTGGTTGTGGGTATGAAAGATTCTACCAATTGGAATGTTGGAACAGAAGGAGTCCATTCAGCTCTTCAAGCATGTTCTGACACTCCGTTAGACCCTGGCTGATCTGTACCTCAACTCCAAATACCCACATTAAAAATCTACCAATCTCAGCCTTAGAGATTTCAAATGACCCCCTACATCCACAGCTTTTGGGGAGAGAATTCCAGATTTCCGCTTCACTATGTGTGAAAAAGTGCTTCCTGATTTCACTCCTGAATGGCCTTGCTCTACTTTTAAAATTAAGCCTCCTTGTTCTACCTTATTGAGTCACACACAGCACAGAAAAATATTCCTCCATTTTAACTGATTAGGTATAAGAAATAAAGTATCAAGTTCCAGGCCCTTTTGCCAACTAGCCTGTCGTTTGCAAATAAGGGCTGGTGATTGTTTTGGCCTACAGGGTGACCAAGACTGGGAACTAATATTCAAGGATACTCGGCGTTTAGGAGGGATAGGCAAAAAGGAAAAGGACGTGGTATAGCACTCCTAGTAAGGGACAAAGTCAGTACATTAGTAAGAGAGGATCTTAGATCGAAGGATCAAGATAAACCCCACATAAGGCTACTTAATAAGATAAGAGCCCATGGTGTTGGGGGTAGTATATTAGCATGGATAAAGGATTGGCCAATGAATAGAAGACCGAGTTGTGATAAGGGGGGCATTTTCAGGATGGCAACCTGTAACTAGTGGAGTGCCAAAAGGATTAGTGCTGGGGCCTCAATTATTTACAATGTATATTAATGACTTGGATGAGGAAAGTGAATGTATTATCACCAAGTTTGCAGATGACACAAAAATAGGTGAGAAGGCAAGTGGTGAGGATGACACACAGAGTCTGCAGAGGAATTTGGACAGGTTAAGTGAGTGGGCAGATGGAATATAATGTGGGAAAATGTGAGGATATGCACTATGGCAGGAAGACTAGAAGAGCTGAATATTATTTAAATGGAGAAAGACTGCAGAAAGCTGCAGCACAGGGATTTGGGGTCCTTGTGCATGAATCACAAAAAGCTAGCACACAAGTTCAACAGGTAATAGGGTAGGCAAATGGAATGTTGGTCTTTATTTCAAAGGGAATGGAGTATAAAAATGGGGAAGTCTTGCCAAAACTATACAAGGCACAAGTTAAACCACACCTAGAATACTGTGAACAGTTTTCATCCCCTCATTTAAGGAAAGATATACTGGGTTGATCCTGGGTATGGAGGGATTTTCTCATGAGGTTAGGTTGGGCCTGTACTCATTGGAGTTCAGAAGAATGAAAGGCAACCTTATTGAAACATATAAGATTCTTAGAGGGCTTGATAAGGTAGATGCTGAGAGATTGTTTCACCTTGTGGGAGAGTCTAGGACCAGAGGGCACAATCTCAGAGTAAGGGGTCACCCATTTAAAACAAATGAGGAGGAATTTCTTCTCTGAGGGTGGTGAGTCTGTGGAATTCTTTATCGCAGAAGGATGTAGAGGCTGGGTCGTTAAGTATATTCAAGGCTGAGATAGACAGATTTTTAATCAGTAAGGGAATCGAGGGTTATGGGGAAAAAGCAGGAAAGTGGAGTTGAGGATTATCAGATCAGCCATGATCCTTGAATGGCTGAGCAGACTCGATGGGCTGAATGGCCGATTTCTGCTGCAACATCTTATGGACTTATGTAACATTAGTTTGGGTGGAGCTAAGAAACAGCAAGGGGCAGCAAACATTGGTGGGAATTGTTTAGCGGCCGCCAAACAGTAGTGGCCTCACTACCCTCACAGAAGAAATTCCTCTACATCTCTGTCTTAAATGGGTGACCCCTGAGTTATGCCCTCTGGTCCCAGATTCTCCCACAAGGGGAAACAACCTCTCAGCTTCTACCCTGTCAAGCCCCCTAAGAATCTTATATGTTGGGCACAGTATAAATCAGGAAATTAGAGATGCACGTAGTGTGAGTAATACAGAATAATAAGAAACTTCAATTTACACACTGGTTTAACCGAATCGGCATTAATGCTCTGGAGGAGGAATTCCTGGAATGTGTACGAGATGGGTATCTGGAGCAGTATGTTGAGGAGCAACTAGGGATCGGGCTTTTTTGGATTTAGTGTTGTGTACTGATTGTAGGGGGAATAGACAGGCATTTCTGTGGCCGTAAACGAGACTCCAGGATGGTATGTTGCCTCCCTGGTGCTAGGGTCAAGGATGTCTCAGAGTGGCTACAGGACATTCTGAATGGGGCGGGTGAACAGCCAGTGGTCGTGATCCACATTGGTACAAACGACATAGGTAAAAAAAAAAAGGGATGAGGTCCTAAAAGCAGAATATAGGGAGTTAGGAAGTAAGTTGAAAAGTAGGACCTCAAAAGTAGTGATCTCAGGATTATTACCAGTGCCATGTGCCAGTCAGAATAGAAATCACAGGATATATTGGATGAATACGTGGCTGAAGAGATGGTGTGAGGGGGATGATTTCAGATTCCTGGGACATTGGGACCGGTTCAGGGGGAGGTGGGACCAGTACAAACTGGACGGGTTACACCCGGGCAGAACCGGGAATGATGTCCAAGGGGGAATATTTGCTAGAGTGGTCGGGGAGGGTTTAAACTGAAATGGCAGTGGGATGGGAACCTATGTAAGGAGTCAGAGGAGGGGGAATCAAGGACAAGAACAAAAGACAGAAAGGGGAATAAGAAAAGTAATAGGCAGAGAAATCAAGGACAAGAATCAAACACAGCCTCAGTGAAAGATAGTGGGAAAGGGACAAGTAATGTTAAAAAGATAAGCCTTAAGGCTTTATAACGCGAGGAGCATTCGCAATAAAGTGGATGAATTAACCGTGCAAATAGATGTGACATAGTGATATAGTCGGGATTACGGAGACATGGCTGCAGGGTGACCAGGGATGGGAACTGAACATCCAGGGATATTCAGTATTTAGGATGGACAGACAAAAAGGAAAAGGTGGTGGAGTTGCATTGCTAGTTAAAGAGGAAATTAATGCAATAGTGAGAAAAGATATTAGCTCCGATATGGAATCTGTATGGGTAGAGCTGAGAAACACTAAGGGGCAAAAAACATTAGTGGGGGTTGTATATAGACCTCCAATCTGTAGTGGTGATGTTGGGAATGGCATTAAACAGGAAATTAGAGACACATGCAATAAAAGAACATCTGTAATGATGGGTGACTTTAATCTGCATATAGATTGGGCAAATCAAATTAGTAACAATACCGTAGAGGAGGAATTCCTCTATACTGGACCAATACATTGAGGAACCAACTAGAGAACAGGCTATCCTAGACTGGGTATTGTGTAATGAGAAAGGAATAATTGGCAATCTAGTTGTGCGAGGCCCCTTGGGGATGACTGACCATAATATGATAGAATTTGTCATCAAGATGGAGAGTGACGTAGTTGATTCTGAGACTAGGGTCCTGAATCTTAATAAACGAAACTACTATGGTATGAGTGCAAGTTGGCAATGATGGATTGGGAACATTACTTAAAGGGATTACAGTGAATAGGCAATGGCAAACATTCAAAGAGCACGTGGTGAACTGCAACAATTGTTTATTCCTGTCTGGTGCAAATGTAAAACAGGGAAAGTGGTCAAATCATGGCTTACAAGGGAAATTAGAAATAGTGTTAGATCCAAGGAAGAGGCATTCAAATTGGCTAAAAAAGACAACAGACTTGAGGATTGGGAGCAGTTTAGAATTCAGCAAAGGAGGACCAAGGGATTGATTAAGAAGGGGAAAATAGAGTATGAGAGTAAGCTTGCAGGGAACATAAAAACTGACTGTAAAAGTTTCTATAGGTATGTGAAGAGAAAAAGATTGGTGAAGACAAATGTAGGTCCCTTACAGTCAGAAACAGGGGAATTTATAATGGGGAACAAAGAAATGACTGACCAACTAAATACATATTTTGGTTCTGTTTTCACAAAGGAGGACACAAATAACATACCAGAAATGTTGGGGAACACAGGGTTTAGTGAGCGGGAGGAACTGAAAGAAATCAGTATTAGTAGGGAAATGGTGTTGGGGAAATTGATGGCTTTGAAGGCCAATAAATCCCCAGGGCCTGATAATCTACATCCCAGAGTACTTAAGGAAGTGGCCCTAGAAATAGTGGATGCATTGGTGGTCATTTTCCGAGATTCCATAGACTCTGAAACAGTTCCTACAGATTGGAGGGTAGCTAATGTAACCCCACTATTTAAAAAGAGAGTTAGAGAGAAAACAGGGAATTATAGACCAGTCAGCCTGACATCGGTAGTGGGGAAAATTCTACAGTCCATTATAAAAGATTTAATAGCTGAACACTTGGAGAACAGTGGCAGAGTCGGACAAAGTCTGCATGGATTTAAGAAAGGGAAATCATACTTGACAAATCTACTGGAATTTTTCGAGGATGTAACTAGTAGAGTTGATATGGGGAAGCCAGTGGATGTGGTTTATTTGGATTTTCAGAAGGCTTTCAACAAAGTCCCACATAAGAGATTGGCGTGTAAAATTAAAGCACATGGGATTGGGGGTAGTGTATTGAGATGGATAGAAAACTGGTTGGCAGACAGGAAACAAAGAGTGGAATAAACGGGTCTTTTTCTGAATGGCAGGCAGTGACTAGTGGGTACCGCAGGGATCGGTGCTGGGACCCCGGCTATTCACAATATATATTAATGATTTAAATGAGGGAACTAAATGTAATATCTCCAGATTTGGAGATGAGACAAAGCTGGGTGAGAGGGTGAGTTGTGAGGAGGATGCTGAGATGCTTCAGTGTGATTTGGACAAGCTAAGTGAGTGGGCAAATGCATGGCCAATGCAGTATAATGTGATTAAATGTGAGGTTATCCATTTTGGTAGCAAAAACAGGAAGGCAGATTATTATCTGAATGGCTATAAATTGAGAGAGGGGAATGCAATGAGACCTGTGTGTCCTCGTACACTAGTCGCTGAAGGTAAGCATGCAGGTGCAGCAGGCAATAAAGAAGGCAAATGGTATGTTGGCCTTCATAGCGAGAGGATTCGAGTACAGGAGCAGGGATGTTTTGCTGCAATTACACAGGGCCTTGGTGAGACCACACCTGGAATATTGTGTGCAGTTTTGGTCTCCTTATCTGAGGAAGGATGTTCTTGCTATAGAGGAGTGCAGCGAAGTTTTACCAGACTGATTCCTGGGATGGTGGGACTGACATAAGAGGAGAGATTGAGTTGGTTAGGATTATATTCGCTGGAGTTCAGGAGAATGAGGGAGGATCTCATAGAAACCTATAAAATTCTAAAAGGACCAAACAGGGTAGATGCAGGAATGATGTTCCCGATGGTGGGGAAGTCCAGAACTAGGGGTCACAGTCTGAGGGTACGGGGTAGCCCATTTAGGACTGAAATGAGGAGAAATTTCTTCACCCAGAGAGTGGTGAGCCTGTGGAATTCGCTACCACAGAAAGTAGTTGAGACCAAAACATTGTATGTTTTCAAGGAGTTGGATATAGTCTTGGGGTGAAAGGGATCAAAGGATATGGGGAGAAAGCAAGAGCAGGCTATTGAGTTGGATGATCAGCCATGATCATGATGAATGGCAGAGCAGGCTCAAAGGGTCGAATGGCCTACTCATGCTCCTATTTTCTATGTTTCTATGAGAAAGGGCTAATTAATAAACTTGCTGTAAAGGAGCCATTAGGAAATAGTGACTATAATATGATAGAATTTTGCATTAAGTTTGAATGTGATATAGTTCATTCTGACACTAGGGTCTTAAATCTTAAGAAAGGAAATTATGAAGGTATGAGGGGCAAGTTGGCTATGGTGGATTGGGAAAACACACTAAAAGATTTGATAGTAGACAGGCAATGGCTCACTTTTAAAGAAATACTACATGACCTACAGCAGATATACATTCCTCGAAGGCACAAACACCCAAAGGGAAAGGTAAACCAAACGTGGTTAATGAAAGAAGTTAAAATTGCATTAGATCAAAGGAAATGGCTTATACGGATGCCAGAAATAGTAGTAAGCCTAAGGATTGGGAGCAATTTAGAACCCAGCAAAGGAGGGCCAAGAAACTGGTTAAGAAAGGGAAAATAGAATATGAATGCATACTAGTAGGAAGCATAAAGTTGGACTGTAAAAACTTCTTTGGGTATGTGTAAAGAAAAAGATTAGTTAGGACAAATGTTGGCCCATTACAGGCGGACAGAGGTGAATTTGTGGTGGAGAATAGGGAAATGGAGGAGAAACTAAACAATTACTTTGTGTCTGTCTTCACAGAAGAAGATATCTCCCAGAAATACTAGGCAACCAAGGAACTTTTAAAATTGGGAAACTAAAAGAAATTAGTATTAATGAAGAGGTAGTACTTAAAAAGTTAACTGGATTGAAGGTTGATAAATCCTCTGGACCAGATGCACTGCATCCCAGAGTACAGAAGGAGGTGGCTGGGGAGATAGTGGATGCATTGATGGTTATCTTTCAGAATTCCATAGATTCTGGAAATGTTCCTGCGGACTGAAAAATAGCAAGTGTAACCCCACGATTTAAGAAGGGAGGAAGAGGGAGAATGTTAGTTTGATGTCAGTAGTAGGGGAAATATTAGAATCTATTATAAATGACCTGATAACTGGACATTTAGAAAGGAATGGTGAAATTGGGCAGAGTCAACATGGATTTATGAAAGGGAAATCATGTTTGACAAACTTATTGGAGTTTTTTGAGCATGTTACTTGTAGCGTTGATAAAGGAGAATCACAGAATCTCACAGTGCAGAAGAGGCCCTTCGGCCCATTGAGTCTGCACCGACATGTGAGAAACACCTGAACTACCTACCTAATCCCATTTACCAGCACTTGGCCCATAGCCTTGAATGTTATGATGTGCCAAGTGCTCATCCAGGTACTTTTTAAAGAATGTGAGGCAACCCGCCTCCATCACCCTCCCAGGCAGCGCATTCCAGACTGTTACCACCCTCTGGATAAAAAAGTTTTTCCTCTCATTCCCCCCTAAACCTCCTGCCCCTCACCCTGAACTTATGTCCCCTTGTGACTGACACTTCAACTAAGGGGAACAGCTGCTCCCTATCCATCCTGTCCATGCCCCTCATAATCTTGTACACTTCAATCAGGTCGCCCCTCAGTCTTCTCTGCTCCAACAAAAACAACCCAAGTCTATCCAACCTCTCTTCATAACTTAAGTGTTTCATCCCAGGCAACATCCTGTTGAATCTCCTCTGCACCCCCTCCAGTGTAATCGCATCCTTCCTATAATGTGGCGACCAGAACTGCGCACACTATTCCAGCTGTGGCCTCACCAAGGTTCTTTCCAACTCCAACATGACCTCCCTACTTTTGTAATCTGTGCCTCGATTGATAAAGGCAAGTGTCCCATATGACTTTTTCACCACCCCACTAACATGCCCCTTCAGAGATCTATGGACACACAAGCCAAAGGTCTCTTTGTTCCTCAGAACTTCCTTGTTCCATGCCGTTCGTTGAATACTTCCTTGTCAAATTACTCCTTCCAAAGTATATCACCTCACACTTTTCAGTGTTAACTTCCATCTGCCACTTATCTGCCCATTTGACCATCCTGTCTATATCTTCCTGCAGCCCAAGACACTCAACCTCACTGTTAACCACCCAGCCAATCTTTGTGTCATCTGCAAACTTACTAATCCTACCCCCCACATGGTCATCTATGTTGTTTATATAAATGACAAATAATAGGGGACCCAGCACAGATCCCTGTGGTGTGCCACTGGACACTGACTTCCAGTCACTAAAGCATCCTTCTGTCATCACCCTCTGTCTCTTACAACTAAGCCAATTTTGAATCCACCTTATCAAATTACCCTGTATCCCATGTGCATTTGAATGCAGTGGGTGTGGTGCATTTGGATTTTCTGAAAGCTTTTGATAAAGACCCACATAGAGATGATATAAATGAGATTAGAGCACATGGGATTGGGAGGAACATACTATTATGGATTGAGAATTGATCATCAGACAGAAAGCAGAGAGTAGAAATAACTGGGACGTTCTCAGGATGGCAGGCTGTTGCAAGTGGGGTACCGCACGGATCTGTGTCAGACCAACAGCTATTCACAATCTATATAAATGATTAGATGTGGGGATCAAATGTAACATTTCCAAATTTGCTGATGACACCAAACTGGGTGGGATTGTAAATTGTGAGGACAATTCAGGGAGGCATGAAGAAGACTTAGACAAGCTAAGTGAATAGGCTAGAACATGACAGATGGAATATACTGTGAATAAGTGTGAAGTTATTCACTTTGGTAGAAAAAACAAGAATGCAGAGTATTTCTTAAATGGTGAGAATTTGGGAAGTGCGGGTGTCCAAAGGGACCTGGATACCCTTGCTCATGAGTCACTAAAAGTTAGCGTGCAGGTGCCTCAAGCAATTAGGAAGGCAAATGGTATGTTGACTTCACTGCAAGGGGATTTGAGTTCAGGAATAATGATGTCTTGCTGCAGTTATATAGAGCCTTGGTAAGACCACATCTGGAGTATTGTGCACAGCTTTGGCCTCCTTATCGAAAGAAGGATATAGTTGTCATAGAAGGAATGCAACGGAGGTTCACTAGATTAACCCCTGGGATGATGGGATTGTTTTATGGGGAGAGATTGGGGAGACTTAGTCTGTATTCCCTAGAGTTTCGAAGAATGATGGGTACCTCATTGAAACTTAGAAAATTCTTACAGGGTGTGACAGGGTGGATGTAGATGAGATGTTTTCTCTGACTGATGAATCTAAAACCAGAGAACATAATCTCAGGATAAAAGGTAAACCTGAGGATTGAGAGCAATTTAGAACCAGCAAAGGAGGACCAAGAAACTGCTAAAGAAAGGGAAAATGGAATATGAATGCAAACTAGCAAGAGACATAAAAGCAGACTCTAAAAGTTTTTTTGGGTATGTAGATAAGATGTTTCCCCTGGCTGGTGAGTCTAAAACCAGGAGACATAATCTCAGGATAAAATCTCAGGACATAATTTTAAAATAAAATCTGAAGGTTGGGAACAATTAGAACCCAGCAAAGGAGGACCAAGACTGAGATGAGGAGGAATTTCTTTAATCAGAGGGTGGTGAGTCTTTGGAATTCTCTACCCAAGGGTCTGTGGAAGCTCAGTTATTGAGCAGGTGGTGACACAGTGGTATTGACACCGGACTAGTATTCCAGAGATCAGGGTAATGTCCTGGGGACCCGGGTTTGAACCTCACCACAGCAAATGGTGAAATTTGAATTCAGTAAAAATCTGGAATTAAAAGTCTGACGATGACCACGAAGCCATTGTTGATTGTCGTAAAAATCCACCTGGTTTACTAATGTCCTTTAGGTTCCCTAAGGTAACGAAGGAAAACAGCTGTCTTTACCTGGTCTGGCCAATATGTGACTCCAGACCCACAGCAATCTGGTTGACTCTTAAAATGCCCTCTGAACAAGCAAAGACAGGATGGGCACTCAATGCTGGCCTAGCCAGCGATGTCCACATCCCTTGAATGAATAAAAAAAAATGTTCAAAACAGAAACCGATAGATTTCTGGAGACCAATCACATCAAGGGATATCAAAATAGTGCAGGAAATGGTGTTGAGGTACATGATCAGCCATGGTCAAACTGAATGGCGGAGCAGGCTTGACGGGCTGAATGGCG
Organism: Carcharodon carcharias; assembly: GCF_017639515.1. NCBI lineage: Eukaryota > Metazoa > Chordata > Chondrichthyes > Lamniformes > Lamnidae > Carcharodon > Carcharodon carcharias. The sequence continues at coordinate 142,304,319 of NC_054476.1, forward strand.
TACTACTGCTCCTATGTTACAGACCGAGCACTGAGGGTGGCAAGGGTGCAGAATGTACTCTGGGTGGGGGACTTTAATGTCCATCACTAAGAGTGGCTTGGCAGCAGAACCTCAGACCGAGCTGTCCGAGTCCTAAATGACATAGCTGCTAGCCTGGGTCTGTGGCAGGTGGTGAGGGAACCAACAAGAGGGAAAAACATACTTGACCTCATCCTCACCAACCTGCCTGCCGCAGATGCATCTGTCCATGACAGAATCAGTAGGAGTGACCACCGCACAGTCCCTGAGGAGACAAAGTCCTGCCTTCACATTGAGGATACCCTCTATTGTGTTGTGTGGCACTACCACTGTGCTAAATGGGATAGATTTCGAACAGATCCAGTAACTCAAGACTGGGCATCCTCGAGGCAGCAGCAGAATTGTACTCAAACACAATCTGGCCTGGCATATCCCCCACTTGAAGCAAACAAATTCTAAAGTATAAATTTTCTTCAGCCACCCTGTGAAACCCAATGTAGGAACTCTGTAAAAGCTTTACAGCAGTGTTGCTGCTCGTCCGATTTATATATTGATACCAGTACACTAGAAGGTTTGACTTAATCCAGGATGTCCAAACTGGTCCATCAGTTTTACTTGCTCTTACATTTATTACTCGCCTGTTTGTACTGTTTGAATTTTATGGATTCACAGGTTTTGGAAAGGGTTCTTTGTAGTGCGTTGCCTCATTGATTGATAGATAAATTATAACTCAAAACAGCAGATTTTTGAAATATGAAAATTATGAAAAATGCGATTTTTAAATTGTATATGTATCCCATAGGAGGTGTTGTGGTGCATTGGGTAGTGTCCCTGCCTCTGAGCTATAGGCTCCTGGTTCAAGGCCTGCCTTGTGGCCATTGAAGATGTGTTCATGATGTGGCCAAACAGGTTAATTATCAACCTGTAAACCCTTCCAAATATGCCTGATGGCAGGCAGTAAGAATGGGAGAGTTTCCTGGTCAGCCATATTGCAGAAGGCAACAGCAAACTACTGCATTACCTTGCCAAGCATAGCCATAGACCAACACATGGAAGTCCATTGTCACCAATGCCCTCTTAGGGCATGGCACCCGAAGAGAGAGGGAGAGATATAGCCCACAAGGTTACAAAATTCCAAATAATTAGTATAGCCCTAAGCGGTACATGGGGAAAGAAAGTTTGGATATATCTAACTTCCATTTATGTAACAGCTTTCACATCCTCAGGATATCCCATAGCACTTTAAAGCAAATTAAGTACTTTTACAAGTGTATTCACTGTTGTAACATAGGAAACATGTCAGCCTATTTATGCACAGCAAGATCCCACGAACAGCAATGAAATGGTGACCAGTTTTTTTTTGTAAACCTAGCATACAAAAATATTTTGGGATACATTTCTGATGTGATCATCTTAATTTGTGTCCTGATGTTTCACTCCCAGTGCCAGACTGTACCCATATACTAGGGATTTGCAAAACAAAATGCTTTTTTCAGCCACAATCTGAGTATGGAAGGACAGAATTTAGAATTGTATTTCTGGGTGTTTGTCACAGTGGATATAGTGTGAAAAGTTCACACACACTGAACTGTACAGAAATCTCCATGACTGGGAATTAGAATATCTCGTCTGGTCATTCCTACCATCAACCAGTGGAATTGAAATTAGTCATGCCTAAAATAGGAAGGCTAATCGGGAAATCTGGTTCCAAAGGGATACGAACATCCGTTCTTAAAACAACTCATATAAAGCCTCCACCCTCCTGTGGGACACAGTGGTGTAGTGGTAATGTCACCGGGCTAGTAATCCAGAGGCCCAGGCTCATGGTCTGGGGACACGGGTTCAAATCCCACCATGGTAACTGGCAGAATTACCATTGTCGATTATTGTAAAAATCCATCTAGTTCACTTATGTCCTTTAGGGAAGAAAACCTGGCTTACATGTGACTCCAGACCCACAGCAATATGGTTGACTTTTAAGTGCCCTTTGAAATGGCCTAGCAAGCGACTCAGTTCATGGGCAATTAGGGATGGGCAACAAATGATGGCTTTGCCAGCGATGCCTACAGCCCATGAAAGAATAAAGAAAACAAAACAGGACTACTTTTTCAGGAGCTTGGTATTTGTTTTCTGAATTTTTCTCTTGGAATCCAAAATAGCCCCTCAAGTTTCCCCTTTGTGCTGTTCACCAACTCCTATTCCTGCAACTGATCCTCTCCTCTCCCCAGTCAGTATCTGAAAATGATGATTGCAGCACTGCTGCTGGTGTCAGCCACTCTTGTGCAGCATTTGTATGCTTTTCCACTAGAAAGTAGCATTGGAAACCCCAAATATATCGGAACATAAGAAAGGGAAGATGGCTGAGAATCACATAAGAAAACTTCTTGGTCTGGGAAATCATAGAACCAAAGTAAAGTTATGGTGCAGAAAGAAGCCATTCAGCCCATTGTGCCTGCGTCGGCCAAAAAGAGAAAAGCAAAACTAGCCACTTATTTTAATCCCACTTTCCAGCACCTGGTCCATAGCCTTGCAGGTTACAGTGCTTCAGATGCAGATCAGGTCCGTGGCCTTGCAGGTTACAGTGCTTCAGATGCAGATCCAGGTACCTTTTAAATGAGTTGAGTGTTTCAGCCTCAACCACCAACTTAGGCAGCAAATTCCAGGTGCCTACTACCCTTTGGGGAGCAGGTTTTTCTTCATGCCCCGTCTATTCCTTCTACCAATCACCTTAAATCTACGCCCCCTGGTAATTGACCCCTCAGCTAGGGGAAGCAAATCTTTTGTGTCTACCTTATCCAGGCCCCTCCATTTAACTAATATGCTGCTTTTCTATTCTTCCTGCCAAAGTGGACAAGTTCACGTTTTCCCACATTATCCTCCATCTGCCAAATTTTTGCACACTCACTTAACCTGTCTAAATCCCTCTGTAGACTCTTTATGTCCTCTTCACAACTTTCTTTCCTACCTAAAACAGAAAACGCTGGAAAAACTCAGCAGTTCTGACGGCAACTGACAGCATCTGTGGAGAGAAAAACAGAGTTGATGTTTCAAGTCTGTATGACCCTTCTTCGGAGCTAAAGTGAAGAAGAAATGTGCTGAAATTTATACTGTGGACAAAAGGACTACCCACTACTGCTTACAGTCTTACCACGATCATTAACAGTCTCTTTGTCCTTTTGTCCATGAGATCTTTGTCAATCTCTCCTTAGCCCCCACCTGTCGCTGCCCTTTTATACAGCTTCACCTGGTCCACCATCCCCTGCCAAATTTTATCACATTTCTACTTCTCTTTAGCTCTGAAGAAGGGTCATACAGACTCGAAACGTCAACTCTGTTTTACTCTCCACAGATGCTGTCAGACCGGCTGAGTTTTTCCAGCATTTTCTGTTTTTGTTTCAGATTTCCAGCATCCGCAGTATTTTGCTTTTTTCTTTCCTGCCATCTTTAAGTCATCAGCAAATTTAACAACCATACATTCAGTCCCTTCATCCAAGTCATTGATGTAAAGTGTAAATAGTTGAGGCCCCAGCACTGATCCCTGTGGCACTCCACTAGTAACACCTTGTCATTCCAAAAATGACCCATTTATCCCTACTTTCTGCTTCCTGTTAGCTAACCAATCTTTTATCCATGCTAATAGGTTACCCCTACACCATAAGCTTTTATTTTGTGTAGTAACCTTTGTAAAAACACTCCCCTCCTCGTTTAAAGAGCACATTTCAGTATTTACTCTTGTCACCAACCTGCCCAGAGAAGCACTCAATCCTTTTGTGGTTTGTTTTTTCAGTTTTGTCTTTTCTCCCAATTATTGTTATAATAGCTCTTTCTTTCGGAATGATTTTGAGAACAGCTCTCAAAGAACCAGCATGTTGTTCTTCTGGAGTAAACTACAAGCCAAGAGTGATGCACATTTTATGCTGATCATTCATTGGTGAGGGGTACTGCAGAAAGTGAAATCAAAATCTTAATTTTTTATCAGCATTTTGGTTAGATGTAAAAGTGTCATGGATGCCGCCATTAAATGTATCCGGGTGCAAGCAATCTGAAGGTGCTGCATTTAAACCTATAATGAATGTTTCAAAGTGTAATAGTATACCTGCTCAGTGTTCTAGTTTGATTCAGATATAATCTGACATTGACAAAGGCCAGTCTAATTCCCTGAGAACAATCTGCCATTTTTCTAAAGTACTGCCCTTGCCCTAAATCTTTAGATCATACTTTTAACAAATTGTTCACCTGTTTCAAATTAGTAACAAGAAAACTATAACTGCAGGCGGCTAAATGGATTCAATCAGGGCACCATAGCAGGAGCCAGTCTGCCCCATGTGCTCACTTAACTTAAGCCTTTAAGTGCAAAGCCAAATCAAATTGATGGGATGGTTGTTTAAATTTCGTCCCCCCTCCCCACATACATCAGAGATTAATACTCAAATTATATGATATCATAGGATCTGGAAATCTAAATTGATCTATTTTGGATTTCCCTTGAGAAGTGGATTGACCTTGGCTTCAACCAGTTTGTTGTCATCTTGAACATACACCAGCACTATAAGAGTCACTGCCACATTGTGGAGCATGTTGTGTACTGAGGATGGCTAAATTGAATTATTTCAATCAAGTGAGGAATGTCAGTGCTGCGGAAGGGAAAATGTTACATTTCAGGTACCCAGTGTCGGCACCCAACATTCCCCTTGTCAGGTAAACAACAACAACTTGTATTTGAACAACACAGTAAAACTTCCAAAGGTACTTCACAGAATTATTATCGAACAAAATCCGACACCGAGACACATAAGGAGGTATTAGGACAGGTGACTAAAAGCTTTGCCAAATAGGTAGGTTTTAAGCAGCACCTTAAAGGAGAAAAGAGAGGCTCAGGAAAGGAATTTCTGAACTTGGAGCCTTGGCATTTGAAGGCACAATCACCAATAGTAGAGTGATAATCGTGGATGTGCAAAAGGACAGAATTGGCGGACTGCAGAAATCTTCGAGGATTGTAGCATTGGAGGAGGTTACAGAGATGGGATGGGTGAGGTCATAAAGGGACTTTTGAGAATTTTATAATTCAAGGAGTTGCTTAATCAGAAGTTGATGTAAAGCAAGGGTTAGATACAAAGTTAAAGCTCTCTCTACACTGCCCATCAAACATTCACAAAGCAAATATAGCATGGGTTAGATATAGAATAAAGCTTCTTCTGCACTCCCCCACCAAATACTCATATGGCAGGCATAGCATGGGTTAGATATGGAGTACAGTTTCTCCACACTGTCCCATTAAACATTCCCAGGGCAGGTACAGCACGGTGTTAGATACAGAGTAAAGCTCCCTTCACACTGTCTCCATCAAACACTCCCAGGACAGGTTCAGCATTGGGTTAGATACAGAGTAAAGCTCCCTCCACATTGTCCCCATCATACATTCCCAGGATAGGTTCAGCATGGGGTTAGACACAGAGCAAAGCTCCCTCTAACTGTCCCCATCAAACACTCTCAGGGAATGTGCAGCACGGAGTTAGATGTAGAGTAAAGCTTCCTCAACACCGTCCCAACAACTTGTTCCAAATCTCACAGATGTGACATTTTCCTTTTTCCACCAGTACCTAGCTAACTTCTGGCCTGCTTGAGTAAGGTTGGCAGTTTAGGTTCAAAACCAAATCCAGCAATTGAACTGGAGTTTTTTGATCTGAACCCATGCCTACTAGGGACTGCGCAGGCACTGTCTTTCACTCTGGATTAGGTTTGAACCATGAAGTGAAAGGACAGTGGGGGGCATTATATGGAGCCCTCAAGACCTGGAAACATGGCGGGCAGGGTGACTTAATTAGGCGGGAAGTGAAATCTCAATTTCCTGTCAGTAGATTGAGGTACAGAGATAAAGTCAACAGCGTGTTTGCAGCATGTTGAACCTTACGCTGACCTGTGGCGGCTTCATTCTTGTAATTTGCAAGCCATGAATACTCAATAGCATTAAACATTTTTAATTACATTTTGCCTTCAAGGTAAAGTCAATGGCACACGAGAACCTTGTTGTGCCTGTTCACGTTTGCTTAAAGGTTATGTGCACCAGTCAGCTTTGTGCGGCCGTGTGTAAGGTCAGCGGTTTTCCTTGTTTAATTCTACAGCTTAAGGGAGGGGAGCAGGAGAATGGCAGCTTGCATGGAGGTTCTGCATAGGCAAGGGTGATTCAGTGGTGAGTGAGTTTTGGGGGGCAGATGTGGAGTGGGATTGGGGACATGGATGAGTGGAACAGGGATCCAGGGGAAGTCAGAGGATGGGGTCTGGCCTATAAAGGACTGAAATAGAAAGGGCTTCAGGTCTTGCATGTGGTGGAGGCGGGGGGGGGGGGGGCGGGGTTCAGTCAATCAAGTTAAGAAATTTAAGGGCCTAAAGGGTGGTGACAGTACTGTCCAAATGTGTGTCCATCTCAGGGTGTTGGCTGACTGGCTTACGGGGCTTTGAGTTCACCTACAACGTTTCTGTAATCCCTACTGAGTACTTTTGGACAATGTCCTTTACAATGTACAGAAGGGAGGACCTGCTGAGCCTGCAAGTTCAGCCATGTTCCACTGAGTGGCAAGTACGACACTGGACACTAACATGTACATTCATTAAAGAGTGAACACAAAATCACAACATTGTTTCTTCCACAATAGAAGAAATGTCCCCAACTCCCCTGTAACCATCAGTGTGCCAGTATATTTAACTCTCTGACTAAGCTTGTCTCAACAAATAACAATGATGCACACATGAATAAAATGAAACCAATATAATGTGAAATATTTACAAATGAAGTTTAATTTTGACAAACACCTTTGTGCTCAGAAGTCTTATTTATGTTAATGGAAATGGAGTTGGGCAGGAAAGCTTTGGGCATGTTGCAGATCAGCTGTCTGACCAGGAGACCATTTTATAGCCTACCCGTAGCTGCAGCTTTGTCATTGTCATTGACAGTAGGTTTCACCACAGAAAAGCTTCTCCCATCACGCAATAACATGTGCTTCCTGTGCACATCGCCAACATTTGTAATAGTGGGTGACATAGGAAAAAGGAAGAGAGTGGAAGTGGTGCACATTTCTGGTTACGCTGTCAGGAACAGCATGCTGTTGACAAAATCCTCCCCAGTGTCTATCCAACTCATTGCACTATCCAGTCCCCTCTGCCTATACTGACTGAAAACTTTTGATGCCGTCATTTTTTTAGTGGCCCATTATGTGTTGGGGCATATACTAGGTTGCTGACAGGGGTATAACCATCTTAGTTTAAATGTCTGCTTGAAAATGACCAGCGGTTGCTAGCAGCCCAGAAATTTGTAGAATTAGCAAGTGCCAGGAGAAAGCCCAGTAAATTCTTGTAACCTAATCTTTGCAAGCTGAGGAAAACTATCACTTGACAAGTGTTGTTCAGTTTGCATTTCAGTTTCTGCGGACAGTGGTGTAAATTCCAGGTGGCAGTGCTGAGTGGATGGAAGTATCACAGGCAGGAGAGGGAATGTGTGAAGCTCCACTCCTTGTACCTGTGCATTTTTCTTTTTGTATTTCTGGTATAAAAAGGGAGGTCAGGCTATAGTGCGATAAACTCTTGGGACTCTGGTTCAGGTTTGGTCTAGTAGATGACCGACATTATGTCAGTATTTCAGACCTGTAGAAGATGATTTCTGGCACAGACCAAACAGTCTTCATCCATCCTATTACTCTTGATGACGTCAGACCACAGAGAGTTCAAAAGTAGCGAAGGAACGAACAATATTCTATCAGTGAGTGAATTACTCTTTGCCACAAGTTGTAGCACCAAGTACTTTTAGAGGATTCCCATTTTTCTCTCAACTTTTTGGACCAACTTTGCTACATATTTTTCATCATTCTAACATGGCAATGACCGAACTGAGGAGATCAGTGCTAGTAACCGAGAGATTTTTGCACTTGTGGATTGACAGAATTGAACAGCCAAAATCTCAGTCACTCATTCTTGACTCATCTTAGTCCTCAAAGTAACAAGCCGGATACCTGAATAATCTAGATGCTGCTGATCCCTCTGGGTATTGTCACCAACAAAAATAAATAGAAACCTCTAGTAAAAACAGGAAGTGCTGGAAATGCACAGCAGGTTATTCAGTACCTGAAAGAGGAGGACAGGTTAATGTTTCAAGTGAGACCATTCATTTTTCTGATGGATCCTCACCCATCAACCTGTTTTTTCTTTCAGGCGCTGAATCACTGGTGTTCTGTGTATTTTTAGCCTTTGTGTTTGTTGAACCTTAGTGGGTATAGAAGTGTACTGGTTATGGTAATTCATTCTGTCAAAGAGTTAAGCAGCCGGGGTGAGCAAGATCTTAAATACCTTGGCAACCTCTTGCTGCCGTGCCTGTGGGTGCAATCTGAAGCTCTGTTTTTGGATGAAGTGAGCAGAGCCACTTCACTGGGTGGCGCACATCTGCAGTCACTTCACTTGTGTTGGTTGGTTAGACATATATTTTAGGATGATTTCTCTGTCTGTGCAGTCTCAAAGTGGAAGTGTTAATATAATGAAATTTTGGATAATTTCCTGCTTTTTCAAATACTGGATGTGGAATTGACAGACTATCTGTGCTGTTTAATGTTTCAGTGATTAATGAGCTGGATGGTCTGGCTAAAGGCCAGGACGCAGACTACCACAGTGGAAACCATGCCAAATTGGTGCAGGAGAGAGCCAAGAAAGCCATTGACTTCCTGGAACAAAAGTTTGAATCCCGTGACTCATGTCTGCGGGCTCTAACCAGCAGAGGTAACGAGCTGGAGTCAATTGCGTTTCGGAGCGAGGATACGACCGGGCAGCAGGTAACCGCAGTAATGGAAGTGTCTCACAGCCTTCCCTTACCTTCTTTCCCAGCAGTCTTGTGCCACTCAATTGTAGGTTCAAGCCCCTCTCCAGGACTGGAGCAAATAAGATAAACTATCACATCAGTGCAGCATTGAAGGAATTGAGGTGCTGTCCTTTGGGTGTGATGTCAAGCCATCTGCCTCTTCTGATGGTACAGGTGGATATTAAAGATCTTATCACATTATTCAAAGGAAAGTGAGGAGGTTTCCCAGTCTCCTGAGTAACATTGCTCCTTCAGCTAACACTACCAAACGGATTAGCAAGCCATTCACCTTATTACCATATGTTGCAGTGCACAAAATGACTGCCTTGTTTGCCTGATGGAATCCTGGACTACCAATCCAGAGATCATGAGTTCAAGTCCCACCAGAGCAAGTGTAAAACTGAATTCAGTAGATATGGTCATTTTTGAGCAGGTTACCGATTTATTATAAAGACCAAACTGGGTCACTAATGCTCCCAGGGAAGGGAACCTGTTACCCCTACCCGGTCTAGCCTCTGCATGAATCCAGTTGACTCTTCATGCCCTCTCATGTGGCCTAGCAAACCACTCTGTTGGAATCAGAAGATGAACAATAGTTACCCCCAACACACTATTCCCTTCCTCCGGCACCTTTCCAAGCAAATAAGGGAGACGTAACACCTGCCCTTTTACCTCCTCTCTCCTCATTGTCCAAGGCTCCAAGCACTCCTTCCAGGTGAAACAGCGATTTACGTGTACTTCTTTCAATTTAGCAAACTTTTATTTGCTGCTCACAATATGGTTCCTTCTCCATCCGGGAGACCAAATGCAAATTGGGTGACTGCTTTAAGGAACACCTACGTTCAGTCCACAAGCATGATCCCAAGCTTCAAGTGGCTTGTCGTTTTAATTCTCCACCTCACTCTCACACTGACATCTCTCTCCTTGGCCTCCTGCATTGTTCCAGTGAAGCTCAACGTATGCTTGAGGAACAGCACCTCATCTTTCAATTAGGCACCTTTATAGCCTTCCAGACTTAACGGTGAGTTCAGCAATTTCTGTTCCTCTGTTTTGGTTCTTTTTCTTTGCATGTTGTCCTCTTATTTTTCACTCAGTCAACAGCTCACCTGGTTTAGGCACATCTTTTGTTTCTTTGTTTTCTTTCTTGCCCCATCTCAATTCCCTTTGGCCCTGGAGGATGAACTTTTCTGTCATTCAATCTTTCCTGTCTTCCACCCTATCACAGACCTTCCTTTTGTCCTTCTCTCACCCATACCTTGCTCCAAACCCATTACATCTCTAACTTTCCCCAACTCTGATAAAACATCATTGACCTGAGATGTCGGATGAAATCGTCCCAGATTTGCAGTAGCGGGCGTGAAAAACGATGTTTTACCCGCTGACCGCAATGGTGGATTTTAGCAGCGTATCGTCCACTTCCCGCCTCATTATTCAGCCACAGAAAACATCCCATCTCACTGGTGGGCGGCCTCTGCCACGCCGTTACCTCACCACTTCCTCACTCCAGGTACCATATCTAAACTGTGACGCGCACTGTAGACTGCTCCATTGAAAGCCAAAAAGAGTTCAGTGACTCGTCACTGGAATGTCTTTTGAAGGCCCACTGTGATGTCCTCCACCCCTGCTCTGGCTTTAGGAGTCCAGCAATCTCACCACTCCAGCTTGGGAGGTGGTGACAGTGGTAGTCAGTGCCAACACTGCACACAAGAGCTTGGCAGAATGATCTCATCCATGATGCCAGAGAAGGGCAACCATCTCATCACTCTAAACTCTCACTCAAGCCCATCACACATTCACTGGCATCTCACTCACTGCCAGCTCAAGGGACATTACCGGTCTCACTCTCACACACTGTCACATTGTCATCTGGCCTCATCTCCTCTGGAGGCTGCCTCCTCAGCCTTCACCATCTTGAGGCCACTTGTACAGATCAACATGTGCTCCCCAGACACACCCTGGGATACCCCGCTTCCCCAGCACAGCCCTCACCCTACAGCCTCTTCCCTTGCCTGAGGCTACCTCTCCTCCCTTCCCCAAGCAAGCCCTAGCTCTTCAGCAGTTGAAAAGCCACCTTACGGCAGGGCTGGTAGGTAGAGACCTGGCTATGAGCCCCCCTAAAAGTTATGTGGCGCTGTCTGCGCAGCCTGGCGCTGATGACCACGTAAACTGCCTGAAGCAAAGTAGGAAAACAAACCTCGAAGTCCCAAGCAAAGTGCAGGTCACCAGGTGCACGTTGCTCATGTTTAATCACGCCGCTGTGCCCAGATGGTCCAGCGTGGGGAGGATGTTTCCGGTGAGCAGGGCCTATAAAGTATTGAAATTAGGTTCCTGACGTGCGGTGGCAGGAAACACAGCCCACCATTGACGAGTGGAATGGACAATCGCAAACTGGTTTCACGATGGCATAAAACCGCTTTTTGGCCTTCTCGCCATATTGTCCGCTCACACCCGCCATGACACCCGTCACCAACGGGACCGGACGATCCTGCCTGTTATCTCTCTTTCTCTCTCTCCATGGATGCTGTCTAACCTGCTGAGTATTTGCAGAATTTTCTGCTTTTTTTCAAATTTCCAGCATCCACAGTATTCTGCTTTTCGATCAATAGTTATCTAAAGACAGGCAAATCTGGTCACCATGACCATCCAGTACCACTCAATTGAGCTTGAAATGGAAGTTGGGTGGGTTTGACAGTTCCCAGTGCAGCCTTTCCATGTTGCTTCAGGAGTGAATTAATCCATCATGCTTCATATCAGGTCTCTGATGTTAAATATTGCCAATTTTTGGTTACACGAAAAGTGGTGAGGTGGGTAAGCTCCTCAATAGTTCATTAAATCTGAAGCCTTTGCTCATATCTAGACAGCTGCCTTTTGTTGAAAGCTTCAGACAGCTGCCTTATTGGCACTAGCTCCATCATGAAGTTTTATATCTTTTCTGATGCCCTCAGAGCCTGCATGATCAAGTCTGGAGCAGTCTGGTCCAGAAATGTTGCCCTCCAGACATAAGATAAATTACCTTTTTAAAAAGAAAAATTTTGTGTGTTTTTTTGTAAACTTGAATAATTTCTGTTTGTCAAGATTTGGGAGGTCGTTGTGCTAGGGTTTTGATAAATTGCTTATTCCTGTTAGGCAGCTATGTCCCAGCCTGTATCAGGCATGAACAGGTTCTTGTAACACCAGCTTCAGAGAGGTTTTGAAAAGCAGTTGTCCCAACTTCATTCTTCGAGGAAAGTCATTCCGGACACGTAGTTACCCACAGCCCACCTTCAGATTTCGTACCTTGAAACAATATACAGATTCACAGCTAGGTAGTGGAGGAACTATTTCTTCTGATGGAGGACTCCAGACCAAGAGGCACAATCTTAAAATTAGAATCAGGCCATTCAGGGATGAAATCAACAAACACTCCTTCACATAAAGAGTAGTGGAAGTCTGGAACACTTCCCCAAAAAGCTGAGAGCTCAGGGTCAACTGAAATTTGCAAGAATGAGAGCCAAGAGTTGAAACACAGTACCACTCAGTCTTAGTGAACTTGGTCACTCGAAAGTCAAAATTTCTCTCCTCCTCCCCATCAAAAAAGCACCGATTATGCTGGGCCTTAGCTTCAAGAGAGCTGGTCACCCTCCAGCACTTTCACCAATCTGACAGCAAGCTATGTGAGGACATTCCAGACAACAGACTCCAATTCACATCTTTTCTCTCTCTCTCTCTCTCACACACACTCACTCTCTCTCCCCCTCTCTCTCTCACACACTCACTCTCTCTCCCCCTCTCTCTCTCTCACACACACTCTCTCTCATATTTCACACAGGAATCTCTCAGCAATGCTCAGAAGCAGGAATGGTGAATGACTTCTGCTTTCCACTCCCTAGCTTAGTGCTGCTGAGCTGAACTGAACTGAACTGTAGCAACCTCAGCTGAGACCAGTTAACAGTATGTGGGGTCCTTCCTGTTCCATGTACTGCAGTGCCACTCAGAGCAGTGCACTATCTAACTCGAGCACAAGGGGAGGTTCCCAGGAGCTGCAGCAGAATGTTTTAGGATAACACCCCTTGGCCTAGCTTCTTGTGTCCCAGATTGGTTGTATTTTACTTTCAAACTCTTTGTAAAAGGAATTCAACTCCTTTAAACCATTAAGTTAGTTTTAAATTTGTTGCTTACAGTATTTATTGTAATCTCTAATACGGAACATTAAATGATGCAATTCAACTGCCATTGCCTTAGAGCAGAAAGATACCAGCCTACAAGATTGCGAAGTTGACCAAAATCATTCCTCCTCTTGCAGAATTTGACTTACCTACTTTTGCTCAGAATACCCAGAAAATGTCCACTATCTTTCAATCCATTGCTCCTCACAGCAAACAGACCAGATAAAACAGATTGGCAATCATATTACACCTCATCACATTTCCTAAACATCTCAATGCACTTCACAGATAATAATGAATAATGAATTAATTTGAAGTGCAGTCAACCGTGGCATCTTATTGTACTGTAACCAAGTTTGTGGACAGTACCAAGTTGGAGAGGACACAAAAAGGCTGAGAAGGGATATAGGCAAGTTAAGTGAATTGGCAAGAACATGACAGATGGAACATCATGTGGAGAAGTGTGAAGTTATTCACTTTGGAAGGAAAAATAGAAAAGCAAAATACTTTTTAAATGGTCAGAGACTGGATAATGTTGATATTTAGAGGGACATGGGTGTCATTGCACACAAATCACAACAAGTTAACATGCAGATACAGCAAACAATTGGGAAGGCAAATGTATGTTAGCTTTTGTTAGAAAGGGATTTGAGTATAAGAGTAAAAAAGTCTTGCTGCAATTAAATAGAACTTTGGTGAGACTGCACCTGGAGTATTGATGTACAGTTTTGGTCTCCCTACCTAAGGAAGGATATACCTGCCTTGGAGGAGTGCTCAGCTTGATTGTAAACAGGAAAACTTGAAATTGTCAATAAAGAAAAGTTAAAACAAAAGCGAAATACCACAGATGCTGTAAATCCTGAAATGAAAACAGAAAATGCTGGAAAATCTCAGCAGGTCTGGCAGCATCTGTGGAGAGAGAAAAACAGAATTAACATTTCAGGTCCAAAAAAAAAGGTGGTTGGCCTGAAATTTGAACTCTTTTCTGCAGACCTACTGAGTATTTTCCAGCATTCTCTGCTTAGACTTAATTTTAAAAATTGTTCTTGGTGGAGTGAAGAATGTGGTGTATGGGACACTGGGAGATCTCACTGCTCTTCATTTCTGCTTGACCCACTGGAACAGGCAGATGGTAACAACTTTGTTTAAAATCTCACCTAAAGGTTATGCTATCAGTAGTGCAGCACTGCCACAGTACTGAACCGTAGTCTCAGTCTGGAATTTGTGCTGAAGACTTGGAATAAAGGTGCAATTCAAGTAGATCAAGTAGGACAGGGATTGCTGCTACCACTTGGACCAAGAAACAAGTTAAATGCCATTTGCCACCATCAGGAGTCACTAGCTCCAGTTAACAAGAAGATAGTTGTAATATACATGATATGCTCTTCATATCAATCGTCTATTGACAGTACAAGATTGGCTAGCCAATGTGAAGGGCATTGCAAGGTACATGCAGTGACATGTTAAATGGGCTCCTCTGTTACCGGGCAATGTTCTCAGTTTTGAGTCTGGTCACTACAGTGTGGAGGTATACCAGCCTCAGTTTTGAGTCTGGTCACCACAGTGTGGAGGTATACCAGCCGTGTTGTCTCTGGCAATTTTCACTGCCACGTAAATTCTGTGGACCTGCAAGGTGTTTATTGACCATTTGTTCTGAATCTATTTCACTGGAGGTATATAAGCTACTGCCATAAACAGAACTCAAATAAAGATTTTATGTACACACTGTAGCATCGTATAGTCATTAACAATAGCATAGGCACATTTAGAGGGCAGGAGATTCTTGGAAAAACTCTATTCACTTTTCAAGCTCCAACCTCAAAAACATTTTGAAATTCTGTACAGATGAAACAAGGACAACACCCACAGAAAGGTCCGACATCTAATCTGGATGATTTCTAAAATAGCTGTAGACCCACACTGCCTTAATCTGCAACATGTGGGCTTTAGTACCATGCTGTGTTTTGATTGGACTACAGGCTGCTGAAGCATTTCTCTACTTTTCCTGCCTGTGTGTTTTGTGATGTTGCGCAGTGCCATCCCGACGACGTTACGCAGCGCCATCCTGGCGACGTTATGCAGCGCCATCCCGGCGACGTTACACAGCGCCATCCCAGCGCTGCAGGCTAACGGAGAGAGACATAAAAGGAAACACTGAAATGTACCCTGGCTCTCATCAATACCAGCCATCGTTCCCATTTCATTCAGCTCCAAGTGATCCCCTGCCCTGGTGTCAGATACATATTTAAGCCATACCCATCATAAATACGTAAGCAAAGCAAATTGATAAATGGTTTTCAGAGTTGTTCATATATATAAAACCTTTGTTGAGGAAGATTAAGACCCCATGAGGTGAAGCCATGTTCATTGATACAGTTCTATACATTTAAGACTGTTGGGAATCATCATGTAAAGTGTCTGATATTGTCTTTAGCCACTCTCCACCTCCCCTTCTACTTTTAAACATATTGAGTGACCAGTACTAGATTCTGAGCAAAGTAAGCACATTATTTTATTATCAAAAAACAGTTGGATTTACATTGGACCTTTAACATCACAAGGCGTCTCATAGGCACATTAACAAACAAAGCTTGATACAGAACCACATGAGATATTAGGATAGGTGGCTAAAAGCTTAGTCAAAGAGGTAGGTTTTAAGGAGAATCTTTAATGAGGCAGTGAGGCACAGGGGTTTAGGGAGGTGATCCTAGAACTTAGAGCCTAGGCAGCTGAAGCATGGCTGCTGGTGGTGGAGCGAAGGAAATTGGGGATAGGCAAGAGGCCAGAACTGGAGGAGGGCAGAACCTCTGGGGTGGGGGGGAGAATGTAGGACTGGAGGAGATAATGGAGATGGGGACTGCTATTGCTGGACAATATGGAAAATGTCAAATATAACAGATATGTAATCAGTGAGAGCTAGAAAAGTATTGGCATTCCACTCTTCAGTGGGAGCTGGGAAAGTCTTAAACATTGGTGTGTTGGGAGGTAGGAGGCAGAGAACAGGGGTGAAAGAAATGTAATCTGATTGGTGGGATGTAAGAAATGGTGTTCCTCGGGGTTTGTACTGGGGCCTCAGTTTTTTACCATATTTATCAACAATGAGTGAAGAATGGAGTTTATAATTAAGTTTGTCAATAACACTAAGTTAGGAGGCACACTAAGTTGTGTAGCTAAGTACAGAAAGTTACAAAGGAGCATAGGCAGATGAAATGAACTGGGCAAAATTGACAGGTGGAGTTCAATGCAGGGAAGCATGAGGTTATCTTCTTCACTTCCAAAAAGATAAATCAAAATTCTTAATGGTGTAAGAAGTAGGTACAGTGAAAAAGAAAGGGATTTGGGTGTCCAGGTGCATAAATTACTAAAACCTACTGAAGGTGATCAAAAAAGCCAATGGAAAGTTGGCCTTTATTTCAAGGAGGCTGAAGTACAAAGAGGAGGAAGTGGTACTTCAAGTGCGCAGAGCCTCGGTCAGGCCCCATCAGAGTAACTGCATTCAGCTTCAGGCTTTGCACCCCAGATCGAACCTCAGGTCACTCCCTCAGCCTTATGTTTTCCAAGGAAAAGTGCCACAGCCTGTTCAATTTTTCGTGATTTAACATAACTTGCTGCTTTTTCATTTCATTTGAAATGAACCCCAGCACTTTCTTTTTTCTAATGATCTTATTAACCTTCACAACTATCTTTGCTGATCTGTGTATCTGTACCTCTAGATCCCTTTGCTCCTCTACCCCATTTTGACTCTTGTTATCCAAGGAATAATATGGCTTCCTTAGTCTTGCTAACAAAATGTACCGCCCCATACTTGTCTACGTTGAAAGAGCACTCACTCTCTTTTCCTCTTCTGGGACTTGGGTATAGGAAGTACAGTTTCAAAACTTCATGACAAAATAAAAAGCAGGATATTAGCAGACTTCACGAAGGGCACAGACTGGTGAAATGGGCAGACATATGTTAGATGTGAAGCTATGCACTTTGGGAGAAACAACATGGAGAAGCAACATAATCTAAATGGTAATATCATCATGGGGGTGCATATTGACAAATCCTTAAAGGTGCTAGCGTATGTTGATCAGGCAGTTATTAGGTATATAGGATACTTGGCTTCGAATGAAGAGGGAGAAAGTCATGCTAAGTCTTCATGAATCGCTGGTTAGGCCTCAGCTGGAGGACTGTGTCCAGTTCTGGGACAGCACTTCTGAAGGATACCGGGCCTTGCAGAGGTTATGAAGGAGATTCACCAGGATGGTACTAGGGATGAGGGACCTGAGTTATGTAGAGAGATTGGAGAAGGTGGGATTGCTTTCCTTAGAGCAGAGAAGGTTAAGAGGAAACCTAAAATAAAATGTTCAAGATTATGAGAAGCTTTAATAAAGCAAGAAGGATGAAACTGTCTCCTTTGACAGGTGAATTGGTAACCAGACCTTAAAAAGTTAAAATAAATGACAAAGAAGCTAGAGGGGAATTGAGCAATTTCTTCATACGGAGGATTGTTCTGATCCTGGACCACATTACCTGAAAAGGTGGTAGAATCAGATACCATAGGAATTTTCAAAAGACATTTGGACATGTACTTGAAAATAACCATTTTTTAGCATTGTAGGTTAAAAAAAAACCTGGACTGTGGGACTAAATTGGATAGCTCTTTCACAGAACTGAGACTGGCATGATGGGCTGTATGGCCGCCTCCTGTGCTGTAAAATTCTATAGTTAGTGAGTTAGAGCACATCCTGGGTTTACATCCGATGTAGAAATAATCCTAGTCTCCTCCTTAACAAGGAAGATCTTGGGTATTGGGGCTTTTCAGTGGGACAAAGTCCAGAGTGTATTTCTGCTCTGGTGATTCACAATCATCACTTAAGAATTGGAACTTGGATGTCTTTTGCCACAAGTTAATGAAGATAATGGTCTGAGCATTGTCCAATGGACAAGAATGTCCTTGAGCTGTGTCCAGTTTATATGGCAGCTTTGTGAGTGTAGTAGAGCAACACAACAGCTGATCAGGTAGCAGTCCTTGCTGTGGAGCCCAGCCAATATGAAAAAGTTTCAGAAATTCCTGCAAGTCTCAGGGGCAAAGAGAAAAGGCACAGCTGCCAAAGAAAGGTTTGCAGACCACCCACTGCCAGCTGCAGGCAAGAGTGTGACTCATCGCAGGCTCTTTTCACAGGAACCAGTGTAGGAAAATTGACTGAGAAATGCAAAATTTACAGCAATGAAATAACTTCTCCTGTCGGTCACCAGACATAGTTTTCTGCGTTAAACATGGACCCTGAGTCAGATGCTGCTAAATGTTGGTTATTACATCATTCCCATCATTACATTATTCCCTCCTCCTCTGCTTAATCACCACAGTTTCTTATTGCTCTGCTCGGAACTCTTGTAGTCACATATTGAAGCCATGTGAGCTGTCGTGACCTCTCTTCCTGCTAAGAACTGTTGGTAGATGATGTCATTGAGGATTTGTAGTAGGTGTAACCTTAATTCCCTATAAAACTTCAAACTCCTCTTTTAAGGTAAGATTTTCCCTCTAACATATCCTTTTCCTTGACCGTTTCTAGTTCATTAGAAATCATCAAGTGGCAACTTGCTCAGACCTGGAGGTGGGCAATATCAATCTGCCTCTGATGTTTCCCTCCACATGGACAATAGCTGGACTGTGCTCCATTCTCTTCAAGTAACAGCTGTGAGGTTCTTCAGTAGTGTGGAGATCAGGTGTAAGGCTGCACTGCTGCTCTCTCAGTACGTCACACCAAGGCATATCCAACATCTGCTTCTCTTCACAGCTGGGCAGAGTTTACACATGGACAGTTTTCACACCAATGCTGTATGCCTGCACCAACACTTGTACCTGTGCCCTGCCCTGACACCAGTGCCTGTACCCATCCCTGTGCCATGTCCTGCACCATCACCTATACATAGTGAGCTAAGTTCCTTCTATAGTTTCCTCCCAGTGGCCTCGGTTAAGGAAGGGAACAAATCATCTAAAGTTTTCCTTTCCTGATCTCTACCTAGAGATCTCTTCTAGAAGCTCAGTGTGAACAGGAATGGTCAAATACCTGATGATGCTGTCCTACAGTGAGAGGTGGGATTTGTCTGTGTTTTAATGCAATTTGTGGATTGATAATGTTTGTTTTTACCTGATGTGCTTGTCCATCAGGGAAAGCCTGATTTCAGGAAGTGAGTTGAAATGTCCATGACGGAGCATCTTATTAAAATCCAGCCTGAGATTCTGTTTCCACAGCTCCAGGACCTTGCCAATACCATTCTGAATGAAAGCCACTCCCTCTGTGTGGGAGGCATCTGGATCCCACTTGGGACAGCCTAGCACCAACTTGGTAGTTTTATTCCCAATTTCCACTGTTCATCAATTCCAGCTTGTTCAAAACTCTGATGCTTGTAGCCTGTCTGGCACAAAGTCCCACTCGCCCTAGTCTTCATGCACT
Source organism: Carcharodon carcharias (assembly GCF_017639515.1). Classification (NCBI taxonomy): domain Eukaryota; kingdom Metazoa; phylum Chordata; class Chondrichthyes; order Lamniformes; family Lamnidae; genus Carcharodon; species Carcharodon carcharias. The sequence goes on from NC_054476.1 coordinate 142,323,764, forward strand.
TCTCCACATTGGCCCCTGGGCTTCGATGCTTGAAATTTAAAATGATCATTCTCATCTTTAAGTTGTTTAATGCTTTACTGCTTCCTGTCTCTATAGCCGTACAGTCCCCTCCATTGAACAATCACTCCCACAAATTCTTGCCTCTTGTGTTCTTTTCCCCCTAGACCCCACCATTGGTGGCCTTGCCTTTCATTATTTGGGTCACACTCTGGAATTTCTTCCTTAAACCCACCCACCTCTCCATCTCTTCCTCCTTTAAGATACTCATTCAAGCCCACCTCTTGGACCAAGTTTTTGGTCACTCTTCCCAATCTCTCCACCTTTGGCTCGACGCCTGTTTTCCTTTACACTTCTGTGAAATTTCTTAGGCCATTTTACATTGAAGGTGCGTTATAAATGCAGGTTCGTTTTGTTGAAAAAGAAAACATCTGAGATCCCTAGAGTTGTGTCCTAATGGACACCAACACCTTAACATAGGGAAGAATTTGAGGGTAATACTTTCAAATAATTCACTAACTAGTTCATTGAGGGGGACTTGGCTTGATTGTTCCAAATTAATGAAACTTTTGTTACAAATACAGCCACTCTAGCCCCATTCATTGCATCTCGCTGATGCACATGTGGTCTATTGGAAGGGAAGTTAATGCCCTTTAAAAGGAGGGAGAGAATTTGTGATGGAATAAACAGACATGGGCCCTGGATTGGAAGTGCTCAATGGGCCTTTTAATTGCTGCTTACTTTGTGTGAAACTGCTGAGTCCTGATCTGTTTTTACTTCTCTCCAACAGGGTAACAATGATGATTTGATTCTCTCATGCTGCCTTCATTACTGTAAGGACAAGGCCAAGGACTTCATGCCAGTGCACAAAGGTACCTGAGGTGTCTCTATTTTAAAGATGCATTTCCAGGCTGCTCTCATTTGGGTTACAGGCACAGTTTGTTTCTGGGCATGGCAATAATTTGTTGACTCCCATCAGCCACTGTGATTGTGTAAGGAGAGAAGTCATGTCAGGTTGTAAATGACAGTCTGTCCCTGTACATTGAACGGTGATTGAGCTTGTACACCTTCAGTATTGTAGAACGGTAGACTGGGAACAAGCGTTTCAATGTTCAGTTCTTTAGTCAGGCTCTGTTATTCCGCAAACATTGGTTAAACAATAGAGAAGGAAGGGGAGGAGTGCAACATATGCCTGCTATCAACTCTAGCTCAGCAATAGCACCCTCCTCACCTCTGACTCAGAAGATTTTGGGTTAGGTTTTGAGCACATATTCCAGGTCTGACATTGCCAGCGCAGTACTGAGGGAGATCCTGTCTTTCAGATGAAACGTCTGTCTTGTCAAGTGCATGTAAAAGATGATCCCACAACCACAATTCAAAGCAGAGCAGGAAAGTCCTCCACATCCTGGGCCAAGATTTATTCCTCAACCAAAATGATCTGGTCATTATCACATTGCTATTTGTGCAGAAATTGGCTGCCGCATTTCCTACATTACAACAGTGACTACGTTTCAAAAGCACTTCATTGTCTGTTAAGTGTCCTGGGATGCTCTGAGTTTCTGAAAGGCACTGTAGAATTGCACATCTGTTCTTTTCTTTCATTTATCAGTTTTGCGATGTTCTTAACTAAAGTGAATATACTGGGCCTTTGCATCAGGCTGTCAGCGAAATAAAATTGAAAGCAAAATACTACGGATGCTGGAAATTTGAAATAAAAACAAAAAATGCTGGAAAAGCTCAGCAGGTCTGGCAGCATCTGTGGAGAGAGAAACAGAGTTAATGTTTTGATTCTGTATGACTTCTTCAGAGCTAAATAAAATTATCTGTGACACCGCCCAGACTCATTTAGGGAAACAATATACAATTGTAGAAATTAGTTCTCAGCTTGATAATTTTTTTTTTGCATACTGTAAGACAATTTTGAATCTGTGCCTCTATGTAGTTATAGCTACTGAAGGTTACAAAAAGAACTATCTTATCCAAAAGGAACCCTGAATCATATTTCACTATGTTAATTGTTCCCCAACTATGTGCCTGTGTAGCCAAACAGGATAGGGCAGAGATTAGAAATGGAGCTTTCAGAACTTGTGCACAATTTCTTATTGTTTATAAAAACCACACTTGTCTAATTTTGATTGTTTTTCCTGAAGTAACAAGATATTTTCTTCCCATAAACAGCAAGGTGTCTTTAACTAACAATATGTAAAGGTGAACCAATCACATTCCTCATTTCAATCACTCACTGGGACGAAGGTGACACTCGTCCTCTCTTCTCATCCAGTCAACTCCTTGTCTTCAAGCCACCTGTTTAAGATCAAAAACTTAATATATAGTGTCACATTGGCAAAGTTGCAGTGTGTTGCACTAGTATGTTTTCGTACACTGGTACGCTAGTGTGTTGCATCGGATCTATCTCAGTAATTAGAGTGTAATTCAGCAAGCTTGAATTGACATAAAACAGTAAATGCTGAAAAAACTCAGCTGGCCTGGCAGTGTCTGTGGTGAGAGAAACAGAGTAAACATTTTGAGTCTGTATGACTCTGGGCTTCAGAGTTTGAATTGACACCTGGCTGACCTTAGTCTGAGAAAGATCAGGAGCTAACATAGGGGTGATAGTTACGTTTGCCCCTATTAGCCTATTTGTATATAAACATAATATCTCAGAAACCAATGGACAGATTTCAACAAAACTTGGTAAACAGATAAGGTATGGCCCAAGGAAGAACTGTTTCATTTTTGGTGAAGACAAGGATCTGTTGGGCGAATTGACTTGTTTTTTAGGATGTGTGTGTTTGATTTAGAATATTGTCAATTGTTTTAGAATGATGTAGATTGTCTCAGCAGCTATGGTGCAATTTGTCACAGCTGTCATACCATGAGCAGAGTTCTCAAAGCAGGTTATTGGATTGGCCTAAGCCTCCTCGGTGAAATGGAAGCTTTGAATAAAAAGATATACTTTTTTCAGCATTGTAATTAGAGAGCATCAACCAGGCAGGGAAAAGTCTCAAGGAAGAGCTACATAATTGTAATAACATTGAGTTAGCACAGCGTGGCAAAGGTATGTGCTCTACTAAGTGCCCTGTTCACATGTAAGTTTTGTTCTTGCTTTTAGTCATTGATTTTTTTCATCTGCTCTGGCTGGTGCAAAATTTAAAAGACAGTGTGTGTGGAAACACTCTGGTGCAGTAGAAGAGAAGTTTCTAAAGTTGATGTCCAGATACATAGTGTGCAGTTATTGTTGCTTAAACAGCCCTTCATTGAGCAGGTGCAGGACCCAGACACCAAATGGAAGAAAATTCCACAGGTACACAAAAACCTCGCTACAAACAACCTTATACTGAGGGAGTGCTGCACTACCTTATATCACACCCAATTTGATCCAGTAAAGGGACAGAATGTGTTCTACAATGATACATTCCTTCACAATATAGTTTCAATTAAGTCTGAAGGTGATTGAAACACATCTCAAAACACAATGTACCATGGAGACAGTGCCCAGCACACTGTACAGGACAACACTGAGACGGTGCACCGTATAGACGCTGTACAGGACAACATAGTGCATTGTATATACACTGTACAGGACAACACAGTGCACTGCATAGACACTGTACAGGAGAACACTGTGCACCATATCGACACTGTACAGGACAACACTGAGACTGTGCACCGTATAGACACTGTACAGGACAACACTGTGCACCATATCGACACTGTACAGGACAACACTGAGACTGTACACCATATAGACACTGTACAGGACAACATTGAGATTGTGCATCGTATAGACTCTACAGGACAACACTGAGACAGTGCACCGTATAGACACTGTACAATACACTTTGTGGACAGACTGTTGAGTTTTTTCTGTTTTGCCCCTGTTAGACAGGCTGTATTTCTGGGGTGTGTATCCAGCATGGAGAGCTGACCGTACGATCCTTTCTTTTCCTCCAGATGAGCCCATTCGCCTGCGCCGTGATGTTGTGTTGCTGACAGATGACCGGAATATGAGAGTGAAGGCTTTGACTCGCAATGTGCCTGTTAGAGCTATCCCTGTGTTTCTGAAATGGGCCAAGGTGGGATGAAGAGAGAGAGCCAGGATAAACTCTCATCCTCTGGATTCCAGTGAGCATCGTCGAGAGCCCAGAGCTCGACCATGGCAACCCACCTCTCCATTACAAAGCTAACATTAAGAAATGACGAGAATCAAAATGCAGTAGAAGATTGTGATTGGTTACCAAGAAAAAAAACAAGTCAGCTGAAGAGGCAGGTCTTGAGATGAAACATCTTGATGGGTCTTTTTAGGAGCAAGCTAGTCATGGTGGGTTAATAGAGTGAACGACGGGTGAACATCCAGATGCAGGTTAGTGAGAGGGAGCTCCTTTAACCTGTGGAAGGAAAGGACTCCTTCCCTGGTGGAGTTCTTTGATTAGCGTGTGGATTGTTTTGTGACAGAGATGGAATGATCCACTCTGCTTTGCTTGGCACACGTCTGTAAACCCACCTCCACCCTGAATCTTTGTCACATCAGAGGTGAAGGGGAAGGGAGAGAGGGGTGCAGGCTTTGATGGTTTGATTCGCTGCTGGTTCTGTGATGTCATTTTTTTGGCAGGAGGAATTTCACACAAAGAAAAGTTTAAATAATTTACAATAAAATGAGTCTCGCATGGCCTTGAAAAAAGGCCTCAGTGTAAGGTTAGCCTAAATCAAGGCAACTTTTAAAGGTCATGTTAAGGGTCACAGCCAAGTTATTGCAGATAAAGCTGGCCTTTAATTGGCCTTGTATAAAAGGATTTCTGGCACCAACCTATCGTCAGGTTGATAGTGTGTTCTTAGTGCACTAGGTCTTTGCATGATGGAGATTGTAGAATTACCAGATTAAAATGGAGGGCTATTTTATTGAAGTGAGGTTTACTATCTCCCCAATGTGTTTGCACTATAATCTGGTGAGTCAGACACAAGGCAGAGAGTGTCATATGAGCAGCTCCTACGTGAGCTGGTAGCATACAAGCTGCCCTTTCACATGCTGCTCAATGCCCAAGACCTTTGGCATTTGGGGGGAGTCAGAGATAATTCTGCCTTGCAAAATACCAGTTAGAGGAGGGCCAGAGCGGGGTTCAGTTACACTGCAGGGCCAATGATTGAGATACCTGTTGCCTCCTAATCCCTCGTCCCTGCCAAGCTATCAAGTAGCTGGGGCAGCTACTCAACTTTGTGAACTTAAACACCCAGGGCTCAGTGATATTTTAGCTGGGAAAGTCTGCATTGATGCTGGGGATTCAGCTCCTTTTGTGGAGCAAAGAGATTTCAAAAATTGGTTTATTTTAAACATTTCAGAATTTGTTTTTCATTGTTTTTTTTTAAATAGTCTTAACTAGTTAGATTTGGGTTTTGGGTAACCAGGTACCTGGATTTGGTTTTATTTAGTGTTGAGTGGCCTTTATAGAACAGAGGAAGCTTTTGGTTTTAGTGCAGTGGAGAGTTCAAGTTAATTTAGCAGGTGTGTGTGTGTATAAATTCTTTAGCATGTTATGTCGATCTGTAGTATCTCACCGGTTAGTTTGGCAGCTAATAGACTTTGTCCAGTGCTGCAACCTGCTGATGGCAGCTCTCCTCCGTCATGTCGAGACATTGCCATGTAGAAGATAGTTACAATGTTTAACAGTAACTAGTATTCCTGTAACTACCAGTCCAATAAAACGGAGGTGAAAAGGTCATGTCTGTAACCTTTTAATTGCTATTTGGTGTTTTATAGAAACAAGTTTCACGGTGAAAATTTTTTTGTTTGCTCATTTACAAAAATACAATAATAGAAACACTATCCCACTGAAGCACTTTATACAGACTGATTTAAAATATAAACACAGTACAATTACATGCAATAAATACATTCATTTTAATGCAAAAAGAATTTATAAAAATACTGTTTTTTTGTATTGCAACGTTATGTGAATTGTATTTTGGCTTTTTAAAATTTGTTTTTTTTAAAAAAATATTTGGGTGGGAGTCTGTACAAGACCGACTTTGGTTCCATTGAATTTACAGATAGAATCCTGTGCCTTTCACAGGGACACAGGCTGATATTGTGCATGCATTCCCCCACCCGCCTCCAATAGGACCATACAAAATAGGCAATCTTTACAATTCCCTGCAAAAAACACAAAAGTAACATTACTGGCAAGTTGCATCTCATGCTAAAATACTGCATTTAATAAGTGATTTAATAACAGAAAACGCGGGAAATCACCAACTTTATCCCGTGTTTAGTTTAAGGAACCAACTTCTTACCCGTTCCACAGTCTGATCTCTGCAAAATTCCAGGCGGATTGTCAAGTACAATCTTACTTTGCAATACTTTATCTTGTTCCATTTAATGCAGCGGCAACGCGCATAGTTTGTTTTCAATTCACCGGGCATTATGTCTGATTTACAGATTAATTTCTGTCTTTAAAGTGAGAGATGTGACCACATAAATCTCACTGGAACTGAATCCGAAATCAGAGACACCGCCATTCACCTGAAACTGTGCCGATGGAGTGAGTAAATCCTTTTAGTGGGATCGCTATTGATTGTCTTCCTTACAGTGCTGAGGGTTTCATAGTTTTAACAATTCTAAAGGTGTTCGTTTGCTGAGTGTTTGTAATTAAAACTATACAGGGCTCCTGGAGTTCAAGGGCTCCCGGGTTTGGTATGAGCGGATCTGGGGGAGCGGGGCGCTGAGTACAAACTGGGTCGGATTTACCGAATGTGCTCGATTAAAGAGCGAAATTGGGACTTCAAACTGGTTCATATCGCGGGATAAAGTTTAGAAATTACACAATCAGTATCAGAAACACAATTAGAAAACAATAATTGATTAAAGCGATTAAAATATCCCCCTACCCGAGGACTCAGTGACGCTGGTTTGATTTGCTGTGACCAGCGAAAGGAGAGGCCGAGTGTTGGCCAGTTTCTGACCCTGGACCTCCAGCTCAAAGCACTTCTCACTCACTCTGGGATGAGTCAACAAGTCAAACCCTGAAACTCAGTCTCCGGGCCTCCGCTAGTGGTTCCTCCCCCTCTCTGGACATATCCGAGTTTCACAGTGAGTGAGATTCAATCCCGTTCACACACCACCTCCCCCCACCCCCGGCAACCGCTCAGTCCCCGGACTCCACCCCCCACCCCCTCTCCCCATAACCTCCAAATCCCCGTGACACCCATCACCCAGCCTCCAAATCCCCGTGACACCCATCACCCAGCCTCCAAATCCCCGGGACACCCAACCTCCACCCTCCCCCTTCAAACCTCGAAATCCCCGAGCCATCCATCCCTTAACCTCCACCCTCCCCCTTCAACCTCCAAATCCCAGGGACACCCATCCCCCAACCTCCACCTCCCCTCCCCTCAACCTCCAAATCCCAGGGACACCCAATCTCTCTCTCCCCCCCCCCCCCCCCCCCGCTTCAGTTTTCTTTTCCGCTCCTCCTGGTTTCTGGGATTAATCTCCAACTGGGAATAACAGGAAAGGGATCGCGGGGGCTCCCAGTGAACGGGACTGGGGGGCCGCTGAGCCCCTTGGGGGGGGGGGGGGGCGGCCGGGGTGAGAGTAAACCCAGAGTACAATGGGTACAATATTAAACTGCCCCCCTCCCCTAAATAAATCCCAAGGCCCTGAGCCGGTTACGGGGGAGAGAAAGAGTCCAGAGCCTTGGAGTCATTGGATAAATGAGAGGATTGAGTTAACATCTCCGCCGCTTTCTCCTGGTTTATTCCCAGGTGCTCGGCGGCGAATTTGGTCAGAGGGTAAACATTGTCGCTGAAGTCAATCTTTGGTTTGCAGTCGGCTGTGTGCATCTTCATGTGGCTGATGAGGTTCCTCTGCTGTGCGAATTTGCCCCCACAAATCTGGCATTCGTACGGCTTCTCCCCAGAGTGAATCCTCATGTGCTCGGTCAGCCTGTACTGGCGGGTAAAGCGCATCCCACACGCCTCACAGGCAAACGGCTTGAGGCCCAGGTGACTCCTCATGTGCCGGGTCATGGTGCCCCTCTGGGTGAATTTCTTGCCGCAGATGCTGCACGGGTATGGCCGGGTGAGCCAGTGTGTTTTCTCATGCTGTCTGAGTGTAGCCGGATCCTTGTAGGATTTCTCACAGGTTGTGCAGCGGTACGGCCTGATCATCTCCCCCAGAGTCTGGTTAGATTTATCCAGAAACGGGGTGCTTTGCTCGGATACCTCCTTGTGAAAGAGATCCTCCTCCGTGTGACTCTCCACATGGGCATTGAGCTGCTCCGAGTTAGGGAAACCTTTCCCACAGGGAATACACACATACAGATTATCCCCAAAGTTCTCCGGCTCGTAGCTGATGTGGCTGCAGTGATACCTGTCTATAGTCGCTGAGGCACAAGGGTCGTCGCTACTCGTGTCCTCGCTGCTGCTTTTCTCATCTTCTGCCTCCTCACAGGTCAGAGCCGGGTAGCGGGCCTGTCCCGGCACACACAGCCCCTCTGTCTTCCCTTCCGGCCTCTCAGCTTTCGCTGCTTTGCCCCTCTCACACTCTTCTACAAAGTGACTCAGTGGTTCCTGCTTCAGCCACTTTGACATCATATCCTCTTGGGTTTCAGTCCTGCCTTTGGCCTCAGTGGCCGGGTTACTCCTGAAGACCCCCCTTTCCTGGCTCACTGGCTCATCCAGTTCCATCTGGTGTAGGGGAGCAGACGGCTGCTCCTTGTAAGAGGCACCATTGGTGAGGAGTGAGGCATTGACGGACGGACTGGTCTGTCTGGACTCTGCAGACTGAGCCTCTTCCTGCTGGACAGAGGAACCCAGAGGGCTCCTTTTGGACAGATCCAGGCCCAACATTTGTGCAGGGGTCTGCTCCGAGAGGCACATCTCCTGAGCGTGAAGCCGATTTCCCTGAGAAGGTGGGGCGTACAGCTCCCCAGAATGTGTGTTTATGGTTTGCACGGGTTGACTGTCCAGGAGCCTGGAAGCCACCGAGTAACAAGACTGAATAACGGGTGTGGACGTCCTGAGGCCTCTTCCCAGCTTCCCATAGGAGGAGAAGCCGGTCCTGATATGGAAATAGGTCCCGTTCCGTTTGAGTTTTTTCTTACAGAGAGCCACAAGGTCTGGTAACTGGAGGTAACTGGCTGCCGCCAAAATGGCTCCTAGATTCTGTTCATGACTTTGGTCAGCCTCGTTCAACCTCCCGGTATAAATATAATCCAGGATAGTCCGGAATATCCCAGGACTGACCATTTCCGGATCCAAGTTCACCAAATTGTCATGAACGACCAGCGATTTCAGGTAGACACTGCTGGCCGCCAGGATGTTCTTGTGAGCTCGAAAGAGTGCGTTCTGAACTACAATGATCACATCACAGAGAAACCCTTTGGTCCGTTGCCTGTTGAGCTGCAGGAGGAGCTGCTTGGCATGATTGGGCATCTCCATAGTATCCAACATTGGCATCATCTCGCCACCTTCAGCACAAAGCAAAACACACACTCAGTTGGGGAAAAACACAAGAAATGGTTTCTGAATTTCAGTCCCCAATTTACCAACCCTAACCCCAACACAAACCCCTACACCCCTTCCCCAAAACTCCAGCCCACTGACCCCAACCTCAATACAAACCCCTACACCCCCTCCCCAAAACACCAGCCCACTGACCCTAACCCCTACACCCCCTCCCCAAAACACCAGGCCACTGACCCTAACCCCAACACAAACCCCTACACCCCCTACCCAAAACTCCAGCCCACTGACCACAAACCCCTACACCCATTCCCCAAAACTCCATCCCACTGACCCCACCCCCTCCCCAACACATCTCAACCCGACACCCAATCACACCCTAACTCCAACTCATCCCCATTTAATGCAGCCCCCTTCCTCCTCCACCCCCCGCCCACGCCCACATGAACGGGCCACCCTGAGGAGGATGTAAAGCCTCCATCCCAGATCCAGGCGCTCCGCAGAATCCTTTCCGTTAAATTCCGGTGCGGAGTGATTGCAGCTGATGTTTGATGTTTGGTGTGGTAAAAGTTTGTCAAAAGGATTCTAGTCTGAAACGGAAAGCGCCTTAAAGGGCTCTCCTCTCCTTCCCCCCGCTCTGTCAGAGTTTGGGTACAAGGAGCTGAAGGTACCGGGAGACGCTCATTATGGAATCTCTCTAATGGGGAACTTGGAGATTCAAACGATCCGGTAAAATGAACGAGGTCATTGAATGTATTTATTTATATAATATTTAAAAATGCAGATTAAAGCCGGTTACCTTACAGGACAGCGGGGTTTCCTGGGAGTCCCAGCCGGTGCCTGGTGTACTGCCCGCTGATTATTACAGCCGATTGACCAGAGAGAGAGCGCGGTGCCACCTCTTTATAAATGTTAGTGTAGATGGTGCAGGGAGGGGGAGGGGAGAGGAGGGGAGGGGGGGTCACATCACAACCCCCTGTGGGCACTTCCAAAAATTACATCATTTATAGGAGCTTCTATTTTTATTTACCGGACCCGCTCGGCAACCACACAATCTGTTAACCCTTAAAAAACCACTACCCTTTGCAACATTCTGCAGACAGCAACTTCCAGGCTCACTACAGGGCGCACCCCAAAACTACAGGGCGCACCCCAAAACTACAGGGCGCACCCCCAAATCTACAGGGCGCACCCCAAAACTACAGGACGCACCCCCAATCTACAGGACGCACCCCCAATCTACAGGACGCACCCCAAAACTACATCAGCACCCCAAATCTACAGGGTGCATCCCAAATTTACAGGGCGCACCCCAAAACTACAGGAGCACCCCGAAGGTAGTTTAAATTCCAATCCTATAGTGCCCAGGCGGCTATGAGTGCAGTAGAATTTCTGCATTTTGATCAAATAATAAATATTATTTGAATAAAGTGACTCTTGCCACCTCCCCCCACCCCGCCATCTCCTGGAAGTGGAGTTCACCCTTTGGCAGCGGCTCCCTCACAGCGACACAATCTCCATTCACTTATCCCGTTACCGGAGCTCCGAATCCCGCTTTTCTCATTCCCAGCCACCGGCTCCTGCTGAAGGCGTCAACATTTTGGGGACTTTCCCGTCCGCCCTGCTCAGGGGAACTTTAAAATCGCTTCACTTGGCCACGGTTTAACCCGGTTCAGCAGGAGCGAGTCTCTGGGAAGCAGTTTTCGGGTTGTTAAACCGGACTGAGAAGCAGCTGGAGTGCGGCACCAGGTCAGAGCCGCTGTGAACGGAAACATGAGGCGGTCCCGGACAGAGTGGCCAGTGTCCAGCCGCTGGACACCCACTGGGACACAGGGGGAGAGATGGCTTCCCCTCTCTGTCCCTCACCCCACACGCTCACATTGTCTCTCTCCCTCCCGCGCTATCTCTCTCACACAAACTTACACTCTCTCCCTCTCTTATACACTCTCTCTCTGTCCCTCTCTAACACTCTCTCCCTCCCTCACACAATCTCTCCCTCTCTATCACACTTTCCCTCTAACACTCTCCCTCCCTCCCTCACACACTCCCTCCCTCACACACACTCTCCCTCCCTCCCTCACACACTCTCTGTCCCTCTCTAACACTCTCTCCCTCCCTCCCACACTCTCTCCCTCCCTCACACTCTCTCCGTCTCTAACACACACTCCTCTCTAACGCATTCCCTCCCTCCCTCTCCCTCCCTCACATTCTCTCTCCCTCCCCTCATACTCACTCCCCTCCCTCCCACACTCCCCCTCCCTCCCCTCACACTCACTCCCCCCTCCCTCCCACACTCCCTCCTCACACACTCTCCCCCTCCCTCACACACACTCTCACCCTCACACACTCTTTCGTCCTCCCTCACACTCACTCTACCTCTTCCTCACACTCACACTCCCCCTCCCTGACGCACACTCTCCCTCCCTCCCTCACACACATTCTACTTCCCTCCCTCACACTCTCTCCTTCCATCCCCCTCACACTCTCCCTCCCTCATATACACTCTCCCTCCTTCACACTCTCTCCTTCCATCACCCTCACACTCTCCCTCCCTCATACACACTCTCCTTCCCTCCCTCTCACACTCTCTCTCCCTCCCTCTCACACTCCCTCCCTCCCTCTCTCTTTCTCACACACTCACTATCCCGAAAAAGGATCCACACTTTCCCTCCTTCACGCACTCTCTCCCTCCCTCCCTCCCGATCCCCGCTCCGAGTCCGGGTGAAGGTCCAGTCAGAAGCCGAGAGGCCCCTGAGCTGCCACCGAGAGGCCTGACCCCGATCCCGCTTCCAGCCGCCGGCCGGGGGCAGCGGAGCCTCCCGGCACCGAAAGCCGCCGACCCCCGCCGCCCCGTCGGCTACAAAAGCGAGAGGAGGCCGACGGGGGAGCGCTGGAGCCGGGCGGACAGACAGAAGCTGCTCCTACCTGGAGAGTGCGGTTCAGTCCCGGGGAAGAGCGGAATGATCATCACAGCAACGGAGCGGCCAACACTGGCTTCCCCACTGACATTTACCCCCCTTATTAGAATGGGGGAGGAGGGAGGAGAGAGGGAGGGAGGGAGGGGAGGAGGGGAAATGTGAAAGGGAGGTGAGAGAGGGGAGAACAAAAAAGTTGAAAGGGAAGAGAGGGGTGAGGAGGAAGATTGTGAGGGAGGGAGGGGACAGAGGGGAGGGAGAGAGGGACAGAGGGGAGGGACAGAGGGGAGGGAGGGACAGAGGGGAGGGAGAGGTAAGGAGGAACAGGGTGAGGCATGGGGAGTGAGAGGTTGAGGGGAGGGGGAGAGATACTGAGAAAGTGGGTGATGGAGTGGGAGGAGGTGAAGATGGTGAGATAAAGGATGGAAGAGGGGATTAGAGAATGTGGAGAAGGGGAGAGTGATATTGGGGAGGGGGTGATGGGAGAAGTATGAGGAAGTGAGGGTGTAGGAGGGATGCACCAGATGGAAGGAGTTGAAGGTTTTGTGTGGGAGGGGGTTGGGGGGAGATAGGCAGGAAAGTGGAGTTGAGGCCACTATCAGATCAGCCATGATCTTATTGAATGGTGGAGCAGGCTCGAGGGGCCGATTGGCTCCTTTTATGTTTAATCGGAAAGGAGAGAGGGAGGGCAGAGGAGGTGGAAGGAGGAGGTGAAAGAGAGAAAGCCAGTAGGGAGAAGGAGAAAGGAGGTGGAGGGAAGATGAAGGAGCTGAATGAGGATTGAGGAGGGAGAGTGGGGGAGAGGAAGAAGGATGGCAGATCAGGGGAGGTAGGGATAAAGGGAGGAAATAAGAGGGAAGAATGGGAGAGGGAAAGGGGAATGGAATGGAGAAAGATAAGCTTGGGGAGAATGATAGAATGAAGGGGAGGAAGGGAAATAGAAGCAAAAAGGAGAGGGGAGGAGTGATGAGATAGAGAGGGCAGTGAGGAAGAGGGAAGAGAGGGTAAAGGGTAGGTGGATGGGTTGAAGGAGACGGGTGAAATAATAGAGGGTTTAGGATGGTTGGGAATGGAGGGGAGAGTTGGGGATGACAGAAGAGCTGAGGATGTGGTGAAGGGAGGGGAGGGTCTGAGGCATGAGAAAGTGGAACATTTTAAGCTGTGGGAGGAGAAGATATGGGTGAGGGCGGGGATGAATTTGGTGAGAGAGAGGTGCTGAGGGAGGGTTTGGGGTGAGGGAGGGTTTGGGGTGAGGGGCTGAGGGAGGGTTTGGGGTGAGGGGCTGAGGGAGGGTTTGGGGTGAGGGGCTGAGGGAGGGTTTGGGGTGAGGGAGGGTTTGGGGTGAGGGGCTGAGGGAGGGTTTGGGGTGAGGGGCTGAGGGAGGGTTTGGGGTGAGGGGCTGAGGGAGGGTTTAGGGTGAGGGGCTGAGGGAGGGTTTGGGGTGAGGGGCTGAGGGAGGGTTTGGGGTGAGGGGCTGAGGGAGGGTTTGGGCTGAGGGAGGGTTTGGGGTGAGAGGCTGAGGGAGGGTTTGGGGTGAGGGGCTGAGGGAGGCTTTGGGGTTGAGGGGCTGAGGGAGGGTTTGGGCTGAGGGAGGGTTTGGGGTTGAGAGGCTGAGGGAGGGTTTGGGCTGAGGGAGTGTTTGGGGTGAGAGGCTGAGGGAGGGTTTGAGGTGAGAGGCTGAGGGAGGGTTTGAGGTTGAGGGGCTGAGGGAGGGTTTGGGGTGAGAGGCTGAGGGAGGGTTTGGGGTGAGGGGCTGAGGGAGGGTTTGGGGTGAGAGGCTGAGGGAGGGTTTGGGGTGAGAGGCTGAGGGAGGGTTTGGGGTGAGGGGCTGAGGGAGGGTTTGGGGTGAGAGGCTGAGGGAGGGTTTGGAGTTGAGGGGCTGAGGGAGGGTTTGGGGTGAGAGGCTGAGGGAGGGTTTGGGGTGAGAGGCTGAGGGAGGGTTTGGGGTGAGGGGCTGAGGGAGGGTTTGGGGTGAGAGGCTGAGGGAGGGTTTGGAGTTGAGGGGCTGAGGGAGGGTTTGGGGTGAGAGGCTGAGGGAGGGTTTGGAGTTGAGGGGCTGAGGGAGGGTTTGGGGTGAGAGGCTCAGGGAGGGTTTGGGGTGAGAGGCTGAGGGAGGGTTTGGGGTGAGGGGCTGAGGGAGGGTTTGTTTGAGGGGCTGAGGGAGGGTGAGGGGTGTTTAAAGTGAGGGTTTGAGGTTGGTTGTCAGTGTGGGCCTCGCTGTGTGATTGAAGCCCTCCCCGGGCCGGAGGGGGACTCACTGAGAGACTTGAGCTTAATGTGACCCCCAGACGAACTCCTCCAGCTCCAGTTCCAGATGGTGCTCGGCAGCTGCCAAAAGCCCCTCCCAAACTCGGCAGCTGCCAACTGCACAGTCCCGGCTCCAGAAACCCCCCCCCCCCCCCTCCTCCCCCCGCCCAAAGAGCAGGCACTGCAGCTGAGGCACAGCCCGAGTTGCTGCCCCCTCCTCAGGCCCTGTCACCCGCTCTAACTCCGGGGCTTCTCTCTGAACCCGGACAAAGGCTGGAGCTCGGCGTTCAGGAGCTGCCAGTGTTTGTGTGGATGGCGGAGGCTCAGCTCCAGCCTCACGTGCGGCGCTGGGGGAGATACTGGCTGCGGGGGGCGGGGGGCGGGGGGTGATGCTGGTGGGGAGGTGATGCTGGGGGCTGGGGGAGTGGATGTTGGAGGTTGGGGGGGTGGTGATGTGCGGGTCTGGGGCGGGGGGTGATGCTGGTGGGGAGGTGATGCTGGGGGGTTGATGCCTGGGGTGGGGTGATGCTGGAGGGGGGGTTGCTGGGGGCCGGAGGGGGGTGATGCTGGGGGCGGGAAGGTGAGTCTGGGGGCGGGGGGGGGGCGGTGTTGCTGGAGGGGGTGATTCTGGGGGGGTGTGGTGTTGGTGGGGGTGGTGATGGTTGTGGGGGGGTGGTGTTGGTGGGGAGGGTGATGGTGGGGGGGTGGTGTTGATGGGGGGTGGGGGTGTTGGTGTTGGTGGGGGGGTGATGTTGATGGGGGGTGGGGGGTGGTGTTGGTGGGGGGTGGGGGTGTTGGTGTTGTAGGGGGGGTGTTGGTTGTGGGGGGGGTGATGTTGATGGGGGGGGTGGGGGGGTTGGTGTTGGTGGGGGGGTGTTGGTTGTGGGGGGGGTGATGTTGATGGGGGGGTGGGGGGGTTGGTGTTGGTGGGGGGGGGGTGATGTTGATGGGGGGTGGGGGGTGGTGTTGGTGGCGAATTTGGTTGTGGGGGGGTGGTGTTGGTGGGGGTGGTGATGGTTGTGGGGGGGTGGTGTTGGTGGGGAGGGTGATGGTTGGGGGGTGGTGTTGGTTGTGGGGGGGGTGGTGTTGGTGGGGGGGGGTGATGTTGATGGGGGGGTGGGGGGGTTGGTGTTGGTGGGGAGGGTGTTGGTTGTGGGGGGGGGGTGATGTTGATGGGGGGTGGGGGGGGTGGTGTTGGTGGGGGGGGGTGATGTTGATGGGGGGTGGGGGTGTTGGTGGGGAGGGTGTTGGTTGTGGGGGGGGGTGATGTTGATGGGGGGTGGGGGTGTTGGTGTTGGTAGGGGGGGTGTTGGTTGCGGGGGGGTGATGGTTGCGGCGGGGGCGTGTTGGTGGTGATGGTGGTGGGGAGGGTGATGGGGGGGTGATGGTTGCGGCGGGGGGGGGTGATGGGGGGGTGATGTTGGTGGGGGTGGGGGGGTTGTTGGTGGGGGGTGGTGATGGTTGCGGCGGGGGGTGGGGGTGAGTCTATGAGCCTGTATTGATGTTTCCATCAGCCTGGGTGTGTGTGGCGGTAGCGCTGCGTGTGTCTGTCTCTCTCTCTCCAGCGCTGCCAGTAATTGCTGAATTCAGGGAGACCCGATGTTGCGGCTGTTTTACCGGGAGCTCAGTCCCTGGGCCCGGGGCTAAACCAGGATCGGGTCCGGGATCAGATCCCGGTTCTGTCTCTGGATTTGAGGCTCCGGATCGCTTTGTCTTACCTGAGATTCATGTCTGAGTGACTCCGGCTCTGCCCAGCTCCCGACTCCACTTCAATCTGAATCCGAGCCGGCGTCTGCGTGAGGCCGAAGCGGAACCTCCGCAAAAACCCGCTCCCGTACCGCCACCCAGTGCTCAGAGCCGGCAAAACCGGATCAGAGCCGCAAACCCGGATCAGAGGCAGTAAAACCGAGATCAGAGCCGCAAAACCGGGATCAGAGGCAGCAAAACCGGATCAGAGCCGCAAAACCGGGATCAGAGCCGGCAAAACCGGATCAGAGCAGCAACACCGGGATCAGAGCCGGCAAAACCGGGATCAGAGCAGCAACACCGGGATCAGAGCCGCAAAACCGGGATCAGAGCAGCAACACCGGGATCAGAGCCGCAAAACCGGGATCAGAGCAGCAAAACCGAATCAGATCCGGCAAAACCGGGATCAGAGCCGGCAAAACCGGATCAGAGCAGCAAAACCGGGATCAGAGACGCAAAACCGGGATCAGAGCCGGCAAAACCGGATCAGAGCCGCAATACCCAGATCAGAGCCGGCAAAACCGGGATCAGAGCCGCGAAACCGGTATCAGAGCCGCGAAATCGGGATCAGAGCCGCAAAACCGGGATCAGAGCCGCGAAATCGGGATCAGAGCCGCAAAACCGGGATCAGAGCTGCAAAATCGGGATCAGAGACGCGAAACTGGGATCAGAGCCGGCAAACCCGGGATCAGAGCCGCGAAACCGGTATCAGAGCCGCGAAATCGGGATCAGAGCCGCAAAACCGGGATCAGAGCTGCAAAACCAGATCAGAGACACAAAACCGGGATCAGAGCCGACACCGGGCGCCGCTCCAATTCACTGTCGGGATTAACCCATGAATGGGATTCCCGCCGCTCCTGAGATCCCGCTGCTGATTTTGCGGGTATTCGGGGCGATAGAAAGGATCATGTGTCCTGATAAAGCGAAACTCTTTGCAAAATCGCTGCAGCTCTCCGGGAGAGAGAGAGAGAGAGTCCTGAAACTCCCACTAAACATGACTATCCTGGTGAAGACAGAACCCTCAAACTGCCCCGTTTTAAACCCCGCTGAAGCCTGCGAACAGTAGGTGTTCAGCACCCAGTGTTCCTCACCATTGGACCAATGGTCTAGGACCCGAGTTTACCAATTTCAGGCAATAGACAAAAGAACCAAAGGTGACACCAGGAGAAATAAACACTGCAGCAATGGTTAGGATGGGTGGTGCACAGTGTGGTGGACCAGGGTCATTTGAGGCTTTTAATGGTGAATTAGCCCCAATACCCTAATATCGAGGCCCAGCATCTAGTGTCCAGCATTTAATGTTCAGTGCCCAATGATACCCAATATCTAGTGCCCATAGTCCTTTATGTAATATCTCTGTGTCCAGGCTCCAGTGTCCAGGCTCCAGTGTCTAGGTTCCACGTATGGGGAATTGGAGTTGGCTGTCTCTCTGTACTGTCATTAACTCCCAACACACA